>NW_021703774.1:111100193-111101423 GCF_005190385.1 Monodon monoceros
TTTCCACTAAGATCAGGAACAAGACAAGGTTGCCCACTCTCACCACTCTTATTCAACATAGTTTTGGAAGTTTTAGCCATAGCAATAAGAGAAGAAGAGGAAATAAAAGGATCCAAATCGGAAAAGAAGAAGTAAAGTCACTGTTTGCAGATGACATGATACTATACATAGAGAATCCTAAAGATGCTACCAGAAAACTACTAGAGCTAATCAATGAATTTGGTAAAGTAGCAGGATACAAAGTTAATGCACAGAAATCTCTGGCATTCCTATATACTAATGATGAAAAATCTGAAAGTGAAATCAAGAAAACACTCCCATTTACCATTGCAACAAAAAGAATAAAATATCTAGGAATAAACCTACCTAAGGAGACGAAAGACCTGTATGCAGAAAATTATAAGACACTGATGAAAGAAATTAAAGATGATACAAATAGATGGAGAGATATACCATGTTCTTGGATGGGAAGAATCAACATTGTGAAAATGACTCTACTACCCAAAGCAATCTACAGATTCAATGCAATCCCTATCAAACTACCACTGGCATTTTTCACAGAACTAGAACAAAAAACTTCACAATTTGTATGGAAACACAAAAGACCCCGAATAGCCAAAGCAATCTTGAGAACGAAAAAAGGAGCTGGAGGAATCAGGCTCCCTGACTTCAGACTATACTACAAAGCTACAGTAATCAAGACAGTATGGTACTGGCACAAAAACAGAAATATAGATCAATGGAACAGGATAGAAAGCCCAGCGATAAACCCACGCACATATGGACACCTTATCTTTGATAAAGGTGGCAGGAATGTACAGTGGAGAAAGGACAGCCTCTTCAATAAATGGTGCTGGGAAAACTGGACAGGTACATGTAAAAGTATGAGATTAGATCACTCCCTAACACCATACACAAAAATAAGCTCAAAATGGATTAAAGACCTAAATGTAAGGCCAGAAACTATCAAACTCTTAGAGGAAAACATAGGCAGAACACTCTATGACATAAATCACAGCAAGATCCTTTTTGACCCACCTCCTAGAGAAATGGAAATAAAAACAAAAATAAACAAATGGGACCTAATGAAACTTCAAAGCTTTTGCACAGCAAAGGAAACCATAAACAAGACCAAAAGACAACCCTCAGAATGGGAGAAAATATTTGCAAATGAAGCAACTGACAAAGGATTAATCTCCAAAATTTACAAGCAGCTCATGCAGCTCAATA
>NW_021703774.1:111106423-111145292 GCF_005190385.1 Monodon monoceros
TAGGAGAAAAACCATATGATCATCTCAATAGATGCAGAGAAAGCTTTCGACAAAATTCAACACCCAGTTATGATAAAAACCCTCCAGAACATAGGCATAGAGGGAACTTACCTCAACATAATAAAGGCCATATGTGACAAACCCACAGCAAACATCATCCTCAATGGTGAAAAGCTGAAAGCATTTCCACTAAGATCAGGAACAAGACAAGGTTGCCCACTCTCACCACTCTTATTCAACATAGTTTTGGAAGTTTTAGCCATAGCAATAAGAGAAGAAGAGGAAATAAAAGGATCCAAATCGGAAAAGAAGAAGTAAAGTCACTGTTTGCAGATGACATGATACTATACATAGAGAATCCTAAAGATGCTACCAGAAAACTACTAGAGCTAATCAATGAATTTGGTAAAGTAGCAGGATACAAAGTTAATGCACAGAAATCTCTGGCATTCCTATATACTAATGATGAAAAATCTGAAAGTGAAATCAAGAAAACACTCCCATTTACCATTGCAACAAAAAGAATAAAATATCTAGGAATAAACCTACCTAAGGAGACGAAAGACCTGTATGCAGAAAATTATAAGACACTGATGAAAGAAATTAAAGATGATACAAATAGATGGAGAGATATACCATGTTCTTGGATGGGAAGAATCAACATTGTGAAAATGACTCTACTACCCAAAGCAATCTACAGATTCAATGCAATCCCTATCAAACTACCACTGGCATTTTTCACAGAACTAGAACAAAAAACTTCACAATTTGTATGGAAACACAAAAGACCCCGAATAGCCAAAGCAATCTTGAGAACGAAAAAAGGAGCTGGAGGAATCAGGCTCCCTGACTTCAGACTATACTACAAAGCTACAGTAATCAAGACAGTATGGTACTGGCACAAAAACAGAAATATAGATCAATGGAACAGGATAGAAAGCCCAGCGATAAACCCACGCACATATGGACACCTTATCTTTGATAAAGGTGGCAGGAATGTACAGTGGAGAAAGGACAGCCTCTTCAATAAATGGTGCTGGGAAAACTGGACAGGTACATGTAAAAGTATGAGATTAGATCACTCCCTAACACCATACACAAAAATAAGCTCAAAATGGATTAAAGACCTAAATGTAAGGCCAGAAACTATCAAACTCTTAGAGGAAAACATAGGCAGAACACTCTATGACATAAATCACAGCAAGATCCTTTCTGACCCACCTCCTAGAGTAATGGAAATAAAAACAAAAATAAACAAATGGGACCTAATGAAACTTCAAAGCTTTTGCACAGCAAAGGAAACCATAATCAAGACCAAAAGACAACCCTCAGAATGGGAGAAAATATTTGCAAATGAAGCAACTGACAAAGGATTAATCTCCAAAATTTACAAGCAGCTCATGCAGCTCAATAACAAAAAAACAAACAACCCAATCCAAAAATGGGCAGAAGACCTAAATAGACATTTCTCCAAAGAAGATATACAGAATGCCAACAAACACATGAAAGAATGCTCAACATCATTAATCATTAGAGAAATGCAAATCAAAACTACAATGAGATATCATCTCACACCAGTCAGAATGGCCATCATCAAAAAATCTAGAAACAATAAATGCTGGAGAGGGTGTGGAGAAAAGGGAACACTCTTGCACTGCTGGTGAGAATGTGAATTGGTTCAGCCACTATGGAGAACAGTATGGAGGTTCCTTAAAAAACTACAAATAGAATTACCATATGACCCAGCAATCCCACTACTGGGCATATACCCTGAGAAAACCAAAATTCAAAAAGAGTCATGTACCAAAATGTTCATTGCAGCTCTATTTACAGTAGCCCGGAGATGGAAACAACCTAAGCGCCCATCATCGGATGAATGGATAAAGAAGATATGGCACATATATACAATGGAATATTACTCAGCCTTAAAAAGAAATGAAATTGAACTATTTGTAATGAGATGGATAGACCTAGAGTCTGTCATACAGAGTGAAGTTAAGTCAGAAAGAAAAAGACAAATACCGTATGCTAACACATATATATGGAATTTAAGGGGAAAAAAATGTCATGAAGAACCTAGTGGTAAGACAGGAATAAAGACGCAGACCTACTGGAGAACGGACTTGAGGATATGGGGAGGGGGAAGGGTGAGCTTTGACAGGGCGAGAGAGAGTCATGGACATATACACACTAACAAACGTAGTAAGGTAGATAGCTAGGGGGAAGCAGCCGCAAGGCACAGGGATATTAGCTCGGTGCTTTGTGACAGCCTGGAGGGGTGGGATAGGGAGAGTGGGAGGGAGGGAGACGCAAGAGGGAAGACATATGGGAACATATGTATATGTATAACTGATTCACTTTGTTATAAAGCAGAAACTAACACACCATTGTAAAGCAATTATACCCCAATAAAGATGTTTAAAAAAAAAAATATGCAAGCATTCAGACATCCTTATCAAAATGATGAAACAATGAAAAGGAAAGTTATTGTGACCATCTATTATTGTTTTTAATGAGCATCAAAGGGATTGTGATAAAGAAAAAATATTGTCAGTCATTGCAACAGAATATAGCTGAATAGGTACATCTTTTTATGACAATGCAGGCAAGAATAATTTGGATGTAAATCATGTCTTTGTCCCCACTTTATAATGGACTTTTTACACAAAATTTGGGAATGTGGAGAGACAGAAAGTCAGGTACTTGATTCTGCCTTCCCCTCTAAGGAGTCCTTATGCAAAACTTTTAGTGATTTCAGAGGACAATAAAAATTGTGGACACTGTAAGGTCTGCTCTTGGGAGCTAAAGAAAAATGGGACTCCCCTCTGCCTCTTTTTTTTTTTTTCATGTGACATAAAAACTACAGGCAATTTTCATTTCTCTACCACAACTCAAAGATATTTCTTTGAAGTCAATATTGTTGTAGTTATTTATTTATTTATTTTTCTTTAACGTACCAGGTTTTTTTCTTCTGCTTTTCCCTTTGCATATATTCTGTTCGTTTGTTTTATTTTGGAAAGAATTCATCTGAGTGCAAAAGAAAATGAAACCTTAGTCTTGTTACACACTGATGAAAGGAATTAAATTTTTCTATGTTGTCATATCGTCATTGCTATAAAGAATAAAATCACATGACAGTCAAGGCAAAATTATCTTCCAAAGCCAACTCTTTTGATAGTAACTAATATTTAAACAGCACTTTAAGGTTAGCAAAACATTAATGTACATTGTTTCCCATGATCACCATAATAACAATGTGATAAGAACAGTATTTTTTTAAATTAATTAATTTATTTTTTGTCTGTGTTGGGTCTTCGTTTCTGTGCGAGGGCTTTCTCTAGTTGCGGCAAGCGGGGGCCACTCTTCATCGCGGTGCGCGGGTCTCTCACTGTTGCAGCCTCTCTTGTTGCGGAGCACAGGCTCCAGACGCGCAGGCTCAGTAGTTGTGGCTCACGGGCCTAGTTGCTCCGTGGCATGTGGGATCTCCCCAGACCAGGGCGCAAACCCGTGTCCCCTGCATTGGCAGGCAGATTCTCAACCACTGCGCCACCAGGTAAGCCCAAGAACAGTATTTTATTGTCACTTTAAAGATAAGAAAATTGAATTTGAGAGATATACATTAACTTGCTAAGCGTCATGTACCTAGTAGGAAGCAGAACGTGTGTCTTAAACACAAAAGTTTTAATTTAAATCCTGGGTTCCTTCTACTATATCACATAACTTCAGTTAAGTTTTTATATCATAGCAGATCTTTTAAAGTTTGGTGATTGTCAATATTTTTCTAGGGTCTAGTAAGCCTAGTAATTACCTAAAAGGATCAGTATTCCTTTCATAACTTTATATATATATATATGTTTTGAGAATTGAGGGGAACACAAATTCAGTATGTAAAGAATTAGCTGGGTTACTTATTCAGTGTACAATCCTGGTCCTAACATCCTAACAATTCTGATTCAGTACATCTAAGTGAAACTCTATCATCTATGTTTTAAATAAAGAACTACATTTGAAAACAAACCCTGTTGTAATCAACTAATAACTCGATGTATAGGTCCATACCCTAATTTTCGAATCTACAGAAAACATATTTTCGTTTCATTTTTCTTTTATTTTCTTTTTTCATTTCTTTTTTTATTTTCTTCTCTTTCCTCTTTTTGTTTTCTGTCTAACAAATTGATGTTCTTCAATTGTGCTACCTCTATTACCTGTTTAAAAAATGATTTTAGATTGCTCAAAGGTATAAAACAAATGTAAATATGACCAAGATTCTTGTAGAAGTTAATTATTTTATGGGTTACTTAGTTACTTCCTGACTGAAAACGGATACAAGGTAAGCAGATGGCAGCAGTCTAGAGTGTGGTAACCCAGGTTCAAATATTCTCCATTATTGCTATCTGGCTGAATTTTTAAACCTTCTATTCCTCAATTTACTCATCTGTAAAGTTGGAATAATAGCATTTTATGTGACAGAGATTTTATGAATATTAAATAAGGTTTTTGTTAACCTTTATCTAATGCATAACACTGTGCCCAGAATATGGAGAATGCTCACTAAAAGTAGCTATTATTGTTGTTTTTAGTTTTCACTGTAGTTGTTGTTATTATTATTATTTCGCTGATTTTATTATTAGAGAAAAAAATATATGCTCCCACTGACCATCTGTTTCTGATTTTTGGAACATTTCCTACGAACAGTTAAATGAATTAATTTTCAGAATAGAGTTACTTGATATGACTATCAGTCTTTGAGAATGATGGCCAAAGGCAAAGATTTTCCTTTCATACAATTACTATTGACATATCCTTCCTAGTTTGATACCATGATTCATCGTATATTGAGTCATTCCTGAGCCACCATATGTTTTTATGTTATTTGATGATTTTTTTTTTTATTTTTTGTGGTTATTGACTCTGTTGTTTAGCAAGTTATATAAGCTCTTTGTGTTATATATGTCTATATAATTTCAACATTTGAAGTGTGGTTAGTACTTAATGATAGGGAAGGAAATTATCTAAAATATTATATATGAAATTCTCAGATATATTTTCTCAAAGCACAGTAGAATTTCACTTTTATGTGGTAACCTCAGTCAATGAATGTGCAAGTATCCAGTGGTTACATTAAAATGTCATTCATTAATGTAAAAATGTTGACATTTAGAGGTGTCAGATAGGCAGGCAGATGATAATTTTAAGAATTACATGTCTTTCTGAGAATTTTGTTTTCTTGATCTTTATGAAACTAAACTATCATATGTAATATTAAATTTGAGCTACCTCTTTTGACCTTAGAGTGCATATAATAAGAATTATAATCTCCTCTGCATGTTTATTTACGAGGTCAATTTTTTTAGGCATTTAAGCATGTATTCACTTATTTAAAGGTTTAAAAATTCTAAGAAGTATGAACCTGTCTGATTTGAGTGTAAGTACCATGAGAACCTTTAGAGGAAATGTAAATGAAGCATTAGAAAAGGAGCTAAAGGAAAGAAGACTGATAACACTGAAGAAAGAAAGAAAAAATATTACAAATAAAAAGCAATGAAATGCCATAAAAATGAGAGAAATAAGTATATTAGATTACAGAAATCTGCTTATTTTATTCTCCGGGTATTTGCACTTGCCATTGCATGTACCTAAATTATTTTTCATCTAGGTAAATTTATGATTTGCTTCTTTTTAATTACAATCTCACCTTAGATGTTGCCTATTAAAAGAGACTTTCCTGACCCATGCCACTAGTAGCAAAACAAATCCCCAGCCAGTAGCTATCTCATTATTTTTCTCTGATATTCTGAAAATACCTTCCTTATTAAATATAAGCAACCTGAGGACTGATTAGTTTACCACCAGTCAACCTGGAAGAACACAGCATGTATATATATATACTATCCAATAATATTTAATCACGACGTATAACAATTGTCTATAGTCTTAATAGTTTACATAGATTTTCTCACTTAAGTCCCAAACCATCCTATGAAGGAAATAGGACAGTAGGACAGTGTATCCTTTGTAATGTGTCAACTTGGCTAGGCTGAATCCCAGAACTCCCTTCCATGTATGTTTCCTGTCAATGGGAGATCACAGAGAGATTCTTGGGCAATATTTAGAGAACAGTAGTGAAGTAGAAGCCATTTAGTAACTCAAACCCTGTTGCTTATCTGAGGACTTATCACCTCTATGGTATAGGGGAGCAGAGAGTCTGTAACCACTCTACCTCCCCTAGATGCTATACCACTGTGTGCTTAGCACTGGAAGGAAGGGTGCCAGATTCTTTTGAGCATGAATACCATCAGGATAAGAGGTCCAGCTTGTACTTGTGGATTTAAGTTTGTTCTTACTCCCTGTATTTTATAGCCATCTTCCCTTCCTTACTGCCTATTCTGCAGATTGGAAGCTACAGAATCAGCTATGAAGACAACAACCTTACATACACTTTTAAACCAGCGTTCATTATTGAGTAAGCTCAAACCCCATAACATATCTATTTATCCATCACCTGTTTATCTATTTATGGAATCCATCCATCTACATCATATAGCTCTTAGTTGTTCTGCTTTTTGGATTGAACACTGACTAATACAATCACCCTATAATACCTAAGGAAACTGTGGCACCCAGTTTAGTAAAGATCTGTCTCAAGGGCATATGGTGACCCAAGAAAGACTAGTAGTTAAGTAATAGGTTATAGATAGCTTAAAAGATTTTAGTGATAAGTTTATCTGCAGCTGTTTTTTTATCTACTTTCTTTGCCTTATGATAGAATGGGGGTGTAAGTGGAGTGAGAGGGGTGATCAGCCCTTTTTTGACAGATAGTTTATGAATAATGGCTTAAGTTCTCAATTTCTATTTTTACTACCTTTATTAAAACTTCTACTAAATACATATATGAATCATGCAATATACTTCAAAGACAATGATTTCAAAAGGTATGAGCTCCTAGGCAGGGTTATATAAATAAAGGCTTAAGAAAAAAAAATCCATTTTATTAGCTTTTTCAGACTAATGTTGGATTTTGTTGCTCTCCTACATTGTATTGTTCAATTTTTCCCACTAATCACTCTAACCTCAATTCTAGTTTCATCACGTTTGTTATATTTTTCTACTTGCAACTTCTTGATTTGATTTTTTAAAATTATATTTATTTAACAAACACTTGTATAGTACACATTATGTGCCATGCACTGTTCTCAGAACTTTGCAAATATTAATTTATAAAATATTCTTAACAACTTTACAAGGTAGGCACCATTGTTTTCTCTATTTTACATATAAAGAAACTGAGACCCAGAAAATTTAAATAACTTGTCTGAGATCATTCAACTGTAAGCTGTCAAACTGGGATTTGAACTCAAAGTCTGGCTCAGGAGTTCATAACTTTCCTAATATTATAATTTAAAGCTATAGTTTTTCTTCAAAGTTCTACTTTATAGAAGGGAACAGGATATAATGATGTTCAAACAGAGATCTAAGGGAGTGAGGAAGAGGTTAATATGGAGGTAGGGGGGAAGAACATTCTAGACAGAGAATACTAAGTGTAAATAAAGCTTGAGGAGGGGACTTTGCTTGACCTGCTTTGGAAGTTTGGGGGAGATCGAGCAAGATAGTTTGTATCAGAATGAGGGGGATAGAAATGGTAAAGGATAAAGTTCACAGAGGTAGAAGGGAACCAGATCATATAGGCCCTTACAGATAGGGTGACACATATTCTAGTTGCCCAAACACCCCCATTTTCATGCCTGTTAACCTGGCATAGTTATTAATAGTTCTCATTTCACTGAAACAGTTGTCCAAGTTTGGACTATAAATCATAGAGTCACCTTTCTTATAGGTCATTTAAAAGACTTTCTTTTTAATCTAATGAGATGAAAATTCACTCTTCTTGTTCTGTTGATAATAAAATGTAGGGGGATCATGAAAAGATAGATACCAACTAAAAGCAGTATTTCATGTGACAGAAGTGATGGTAACCTGGGCCAAGGTAGTTGTGAATGTGTTAAGCAGTGATGAGATTCTGTGTGTATTCTGAAGGTCGAGAAAGTGGATTTGCTGATGGATTAGATGCTGGGTATGTGAGAAAGGTAAATTAAGAACGATTGCAATATTTAGGCTGGAGCAACTAAAAGTGTGAAGCTGCTATTTAATAAAGAAGGAAAAACTGAGGGAGGAACTGGATCAGGGGAGGAGTAATAATTCAATTTAGATGTGTAAAATTTAAGATATTTAAGAGATATCCAAGGGTTGACGTTAAGTTAGATGTAGGACTCTAGAGCTCATGAGAGAGGCCTAGGTTAGGTTTTATATTTGGAAGTTAGCAGGTTAGAGATGATATTTAAAGTCCCAATGTGGAATAACTTCACATAGAGAGTGTTAATAGTGTGAATTAACCCTCAACACTTATATTTTCTAAGCAAGTGGGTAGTTGATGCCAGAGATATCTAGACAGATAGTTTAGATATTCCCATTAATATTGGGGTCTAAGGGATTAGAGATTAGGATTGATGGGGAATAGGGGGAGTTCTGGTACAGAAGGCAGAAAGGTAGTGTCAAGATCAACTTGTTAAGCACTGCAGGAAACCTTTGCAGATGCCCACAGATTGTGTTGGACGATACTTGGTTTTCTCACACTTTGCCTATTTCTATCACTAAATTTGTACATTATAATTATTTGTCTCCCTTTCCAAAATTTCAGCTCCTTTGTGTCATGAACTGTGATTTATTTTTCTTTGTAGACCCATGAGAGACATACAGTAAAGCTCATTTACGAGAGCAAATATTCAATTATCTTTTAACCTATAAAACAACAATTTCATATAATCTGACCCAATAGATCACTAGTAGTTGAACAGTAAAATGAATGAATTGGAGGGAAAGACAGAAACTCAATTATTAAAGTAGGTCCCAAGGTATTCAGACCTGTTGTTATCAATGGGCCCTGGGACAAAAGAAGTGTTTACTTACTGGGTAAGATGTAAAAACATCTGTTTTGATGATGGTACATTTAAAAACTACTTAAAATTCTGGAAATTTCAAGTTTTGTTCAGAATTGGCTCTAGCGTAAGGGTGGGGAGGAATTGACAAGTTTAAGGGAAGAAGTCCAATAGCTAAGGGATGAAAGAGCAATAAGATAAACAAATTATATACCCTATACTTTCTAAACTTACATAATTTACATTTAGATATGATGAGAATATTCAGTAAATAACATTTAAAAACAAATTTATTAAATTCATACAATTATAAATAATTTATTAAGATACATTTTTAAATGTTTACTTTTGGTAAAAATATAACAGTTAAATAGCAAGTAGGACTAACATCCTTGTTCACTATGATAAGAAAATCATTTTTGCCTTCAAATACCACTCATAGATTATGTCAACACATGGTATAAATCAGAAAAGTTTGAAAATTCCATAGGCATTTTTCAAAAAATTTATGTATATAGTTAACATGTAAAATAATTTCTTGTGTATTTTATTAATATGTTATTGAAACTATTTTTCTCATGTTTTATTATCTTTTTAACTTATTGCCTAGGATATCATTTGGGGGGTCTGGTATGGATTGAATGTGTATGTCCCCTCTAAAATTCATAAGTGAAATCCTAACCCCCAAGGGGATGATTTTAGGAAGTGAGGCCTTTGGGAGGTGATTAGGTCATGAAGGTGGAGCCCTCATGAATGGGATCAGTGCTCTTATGAAAGAGACCACAGAGAGCTCCCTCATCCCTTCCCACCATGTCAGGTTACAGCAAAAAGACAGCTGTCTAAGAAGCAGGTTCTCAACAGACACTGAATCTGCTGGCACCTTGATCTTGGGCTTTCCAACTTCCAGAACTGTAAGAAATAAATTTCTGTTGTTTATAAGCCACCCAGTCCTGCTATTTTGTTATAGCATCCCAGACTAAGACAAGTGTCTACCCCCCAAATTTCCAAATATTCTTTTAATATACTGATTTTTCCAGCTTACCAAGTACTGACATAAAAAATATATCCTTTGCACTGAGAGCTAAATGAAGAGTCCTTAAAAAACTTATGAGAGTACTTCTAGAAAAGCATAATATATGTGTGCATAAGAATTCTATTTAGCATTTATTTATTATTTTTTTTTAATGTTAGTAACAGGAAATCCTGAAACTGGAATATATTAGCCTTTATTTAAGCTACTGCATATTATATTATTGAAATCTAAGTTATTGTTTTTATGTTTTTATTTACATCTTTATTGGAGTATAATTGCTTTACAATGGTGTGTTAGTTTCTGCTTTATAACAAAGTGAATCAGTTATACATATACATATGTTCCCATATCTCTTCCCTCTTGCGTCTCCCTCCCTCCCACCCTCCTTATCCCACCCCTCCAGGCTGTCACAAAGCACCGAGCTGATCTCCCTGTGCTATGCGGCTGCTTCCCACTAGCTATCTACCTTACGTTTGGTAATGTATATATGTCCATGTCTCTCTCTCGCTTTGTCACAGCTTACCCTTCCCCCTCCCCATATCCTCAAGTCCGTCCTCCACTAGGTCTGTGTCTTGAGTCCTGTCTTACCCCTAGGTTCTTCATGACATTTTTTTTTCTTAAATTCCGTATATATGTGTTAGCATACGGTATTTGTCTTTCTCTTTCTGACTTACTTCACTCTGTATGACAGACTCTAGGTCTATCCACCTCATTACAAATAGCTCAATTTCATTTCTTTTTATGGCTGAATAATGTTCCATTGTATATATGTGCCACATCTTCTTTATCCATTCATCTGATGATGGACACTTAGGTTGTTTCCATCTCTGGACTATTGTAAATAGAGCTGCAATGAACATTTTGGTACATGACTCTTTTTGAATTATGGTTTTCTCAGGGTATATGCCCAGTAGTGGGATTGCTGGGTCATATGGTAGTTCTATTTGTAGTTTTTTAAGGAACCTCCATACTGTTCTCCACAGTGGCTGTATCAATTTATATTCCCACCAACAGTGCAAGAGGGTTCCTTTTTCTCCACACCCTCTCCAGCATTTGTTTGTAGATTTTTTGATGATAGCCATTCTGACTGGTGTGAGATGATATCTCATTGTAGTTTTGATTTGCATTTCTCTAATGATTAATGATGTTGAGCATTCTTTCGCGTTTATGTTTTATACACATAATATTTCAGAAAATATGACATGAAGTTATTTAAAATACATAATAACCTTGAAAAAGAAAAGAAGCTTAGAAAAAAATTTAATTGACCTCATGAAGATCAATCTGACTAAATCTTCTATAGAGTAAAAGATCCATCAAATTGCATACATTAAAAAGAAATAATAGACAATCCAGTTTGACTTTCATTTTTGTCTTGCATAACTTAATTTGCTTAACACTAAACAGAGAAATAACAGGTTTTGATAATGTTAATATTAAGGAGTGATCACCTTAAGTGGTTTTTCATGTCCATTATAGTTCTTAACATATTACAGGTAACCTAAAGGGGCATGACTCATACATTTATTCCTTTTACAAATATTTCTTGAATTCTTATGTAAGAGAATGAGTCTCAATTAAAAAGCGAGTCCTCCAAGTTTAGGTGGAGAATTAGGTGTTCTCTTACATTGATTTCCACTGCAGCAGAGGGCAAACTGTTCTCCCTTAACATCTAGGCAACAACAAAAAGCAAACAAAAAACCCCACCAAAATCCATCTTTTTCCAGAAGTTCCTGCCCTCAATGAGTGTATATTCCAGTTCTAAAGTTATCACACACACTAGCAGTTGGTGTATGAGAGGAATTGGTAGTGCCAAAATAGAGATATATACACATCACTGAAGCATGGAACTGACCAAGTTACTTCTGTTTGTGGTCTGTAGAATGGTAAGAATATGGATAAAGGAAATAGGTTTGGGGAGGAGGTGGTTTTGAATTGTGCTTAAAATATGAGTGGGGTTTTATAGGGATAGCTATAAAATGGTGTTCATTCCTGGCAGTGGAAATATCTTGACCAAATACTTGGAGATGGGACCACGTGGGGCATCTTTGGAGAACTTCAGTAAGTTCAATATAAGTCATGGGTAGGGTACATGATGAGTATAGTGGAAGGTAAGGCTTGCAAAAATCATCTGTGAATCTTGAATATCACTATAGGTAAAGTGCATCTTATCTTGTAAAGATAGGGAGTAAGTTTGGTATTTCTTCACATTAAGAAGAGTTACTGAAATCAAATATATCTTCAGAGGAAGAAAAGTTATGTCAGCCTTTCGGTATGGAAAGAAAAAAAAGCACATTTACAATATTGAACACTTTACTCTGGACCCAGAATTTAACATACATTGTCTCACTTAATCCACACATTTTATGAGGCAAGGGATATAATGTCCATTTTATACATGAAAATACTGACTCCAAGAGAGGTTATGGAACTTGCCTTTGTAACAGTACCTGTGTTGATATTTAAACCTAGCTCCTAACCCTGGCTGCTCATTAGAATCATCTAGAGAACTTCTTAATAAGTATTTTAAAATACTGATACCTAGACCCATTCTAAGAGACTATAGTTTAATTGACCAGTCATCTAAAACATAGTTTCTCACAGAGATAAGGTTAAAACTCATTGATTTTCTTAATTAAAGGAGTTGTCATGAACAAAAATAGTTATTCAATAATGCTGAGTAAAGAGTGACAGAGCTTAGAATTAAAAAGAAAAGACAAAACTCTGACAAAATACTTAGAAGATTGTTTCTTAAGTCCCCTCAAATATACATTCTTCATAAAAATAAAACAAATTTCTAACTGAAAATATTTGTACTGGAAAATATGTGGACACACAGATATATACAGCTGATCCTCATTATTCACGGATTCTGTATTTGCAAATTTGTCTACTTGCTAAAATTTATTTTTAATCATAAAATCAATGCCTATTATGTTTTTGCAATCATTCACAGATATATGCAGAATGGGGGCAAAAATTTAAGTTGTTCGACATGCACATCCCCAGCTTAGATCCAGTCCCACCTTAGGTCAAACAGGGTGACGGTCTGCCTTCTTGTTTCAGCTCTCAACTGTAAACAAGTGTCCTTTTGGCCTTTTAGAGATTTCTCTGTTTAAAATGGCCCCGTAGCGTAGTGCTGAAGGGTTGTGCAGTGTTTCCAAAGCACAAGAAAGCTCTGACGTGCCTTATAGAGAAAATATGTGTGTTAGCTAAGTATTGTTCAGGCCTGAATTACACATCTGTTGCCTTTGAGTTCATTGTTAATGAATCAATAATATATATATTAAATAAGGTGTTTTTAAACAGCAACACCCATAAAACAAGGGTATGTGTTGATTGGTTGACAAAAATATTGTGACCAAAGGCTGACAGGAAGCTAACCCTGCATTTTCCCCTTAAGGGCTAACTCAGTATTCCTAGCATAAAACAATACCAAGAATAACAGGAACCAACTGTCTATATAGTCATAAGTGACATAAAATTTTTCAAAAAACCCTAAAAGTGATCATTGTCATTTTATTTACTTATTAGTTCAATGAATAGTTGTTGAATATTTACTATGTACTGGCAGTGCACTTGGCTGAAGAGTTAGTGCTAGGTGAGATAGAATCAGTTTCTGCACTCACAGTTTATTCATTCATTCATCTCTTAGGAGTCACTGCCACAAACAAATCAATGGTTACCTACGGGCTCCGATAGACAATAAGGCAAACATTCTGCCTACTTAGGGTCATATCTACCCAGTTTACACACCTCTCTCTAGAATCTGTCTGCCTTACTGACCCAGACTCTGGCTTAGAGAAGAGCCCCAGGCCATGCTTCTGTCAATTTACGTAAACACCACAGCCTTCCCCAGGCAGAGGGCTGGCCTCTTCTGCACTACATTGATAGTGCAAGTCCCACCTGACCCTCAGGAGCTCTGCCCCAGCCTTCACCAATTTCAGACTTGGAATGTGTGGGTGGGAAATGGTCCAGCTGCTGCCACTTACAGGGCAGAGCAAGCAAAGACCAGCGAGTCAAAGTGAACTCTGTCCAATGAGAGCCAAGGGTCAGGAAGAGGAGGGTGAATAAACTTCTCTCCTTCCTCTTTGACTCTAAAAAAGGAATGATCCCAGACACACCACTTGTACAAGTCCTTTCTGGGAGATCCTCCACAAGATTGAGAACCAGTTATGTTTTCTTGTGGAGTTGTAGCCAGCTCAATAATTACCAATTTGTATTGATTTTCTTTCCTTCTCTGCTCATTTTCTTTGTATGTTGCTGGCATTACACTTTCTAGTAAAACCGTAGTATGTAAGCTTTGTCTTAGGCTCTGTTTTCTGGAGAACCTGGGCAAGACCTAGTTAATTCAAATTATAACTTGATCTAGTTCACCCCGTGTATAATGGATTTATTTCTCCCTTTCTTACTAAGTTTCATTCTTCCTTCCTCTTATTCACTAAATATGTAGAAAATACTTGGGGTAATACAAGGGGAGAAACAAACTTCACTATGCTCCCAGATGGATATTTCCTGTGTCTCTGTTTCTTCATACTTTAAATGAGGATTACAGAACCAACCTTTTACCGGTGTTGTTAGAATTAAGTGTGGTAATGCATTTACAATGCTTGGCAAAGTGGTGTTATGAACAGTATTTATTATTGTTGTTATTATTCTGTTGTTGTCATCATCATTATCATAACTTAAATTTACTGGGTATATTGTTTGATTGATTGCCAGATGGATTCTTCAGGAAGCAACTAAGATAGTTTACTTCATAATACAAAGCTGAGATCCAGACTGGAAAGATATCTATAAGAATAATAATGAAAGAAATTTAGAATCACTTAATAGAAAAGGATGGGAGCTATTTTTTAAAAATATTTTCTAATTACTCTATAGGGGCTAGTGATTATTTAGAGGCTAGTAGTTTCTATTTTCACTAAGCTTATAAATAATACAAGCAAATAGGTTTAAACAAGAACATGTGTAGTTTACTCTAGAGAAAAGACAAAAATATTAAATCTTTAACAAATTAAAATTTAGGCTTCAGTATTCACCTTAGGATGTCTTTTAAAAATAATTGGTTACTCTTGGCTGAGAAGGTTTTGACTAAGTATAACACTTTAGGACAGGACAATGAAATAGTTCCCAGAGGTTCCTACTCAAATATTTGACTTTAGAAACACTGAAATTTGTATTTAAGTATTGTGCATTTGTCATATATAGACATTATATGAAAGATGAAGCAACTGAGTAATTATGGGATAGTCAAATTATATCATTCTCCATGTACCTGAGAACCAGATTCTCAATATAGAAGGAAGAAAACACACATAACATAAAACAGGTTAAGTAAAATTACATAGCCAAGAATTATAATTAGGTATCAATATAAATGGGGTATTTTCCCTTCCTGTCTGTAATCTATCTGCTGAAAACTCCTAGAAAAAATGGCCAACCAGTAACAATGACTATACTTCATACCCTGATTGTGATGTTGAAATGTCATTTTTCTGTTAAAAGAATGAAGTCAGGAAGTCTTAGAGAATAGTTCAGTCCAGGTCTAGGACAAGAAAATGCAAGATAAGCCTGGAACCAATCTTGTTATCATGATAAGCAAGAATATCAAAGACTAATAAATTCATGTACAAAGGTTTCTATTTTTCCCAAATGAGGCAATCTGAGTTTCAAGAAAGTAAAGTATTTTAATAGATAGACACTGTTAACCAGTTTAAATCCATGAGTTCAGATTTGGTTATTATATAATTTTTTTATTAATACTCTTACAAATTACCCCAAAATTTAACAACTTAAACCAGCAATATTTTTTATCTCACAGTTTCAGGGCTTTATTGGGACAGGATGTGATCTCAAGTTCACTCATGTGGTTGTTGATAGACCTTGGGTCCCTACCGGCTATTGGCTGAAGACCTGAGGTCTTTGCCACAATGTCTCTCCATAGGGCAACTGACAACGTGGCATCTTGGCTTCTGTCAGAGCTAGTGAGAGAGAGAGCAAGACAATATGAGACTGTTTTGTTTTGATCAGCAGTTGCCAAGATAATAGCAGGTCAATGAACTGAAACACTTTCAAACACCATAAAATTTAGAGAATTAATGAATTTGTAACTAAGAGTTCACATAAAAGAACTTTTTTGTGTGTTTACTTTGTGTCACTTCTATGTCAAACTTTATTCTTTTAAATATATACCAAGCCAGACAAATACGATTTGAATTTGTTTATGATCACTATAAACAAATGTGTAGCCAAGTGAGGCATCTGGCGAAGTCTTCAAATGTTAACCTCAACATGTTAACAAAACACATTTTGATATTTTTTATTGTTGTTACAATCTTTGTTGTAGTGATGAACTGAGGTTATGCCCTTTCCCTTCCATATAATCTTTGACTCAAGAAAGAGGAAGGATAATTAATGCTTGGTATAGTCTGGGAAATGCTATCAGCTTTTAACAGACTTATTAAAGTATGTTTGTGTTTTAAAAGCATACTGTGTGTTTTAACTGGCTGTCTATTGAAACTCTCATGAGTTCATGAGGTCACATAAACATAAGAGGATGTAAATACTCTGTGAGAATCAAAGTGAAGAAATTGAAGAAGATCAAAGTGATCTAGTTTACAGCTTTCATGGAATGTGAGGCCAGATTTTGAATTCTTACCCTGATGATACTAACCATATACTTTGTAGACCAATGCATGAGTGGTGGTATATTTTTGAAAATGCTTTTAACTTATTGAAGTACAGGTCTACTCCATTTTTCCTAAACTGAAATTAAAAAAGACTTAAAACTGGAACAAATTAGGAATATTGGATAAACTGGAAACTTCAAATAGAGTTCAAAAGTCTTTGGGGGGAGTGGTGTTGAGAAATAACAGAGTAGATTCTTTTGACTTTTATTTCACAATTGGGCACAGATACATTTTTTCCACAAAAGTGATAGATTGTAGTTGTTAAGTCAATATTAACTATGGAATTGTTAGTGGACAGGATATTTGAAAGATTATACATTTCTTGTGAGAATTAGAAATATTTCTAAAAGAAACCCAAACACTCCCAAAGTCAGGATGTCACTTTTAAAAAATTAAAGACTTTAATAAACAGGGACTTTTCACATGCACCACAGTGAACAGAGTGGACATAAGGACACATAGTGAACACAGTGAAGATGAAGATATGTGATTGGCTGGAATGCCCATTTACTGACCTCTCATCATTTTTTCTGTACTTCCCTAACTCAGGTTATACCTTGTTTTCAGAGGATTTCAGGTATTAGGAGTAGCTTCTCCCATTTAAAATTCCTACTTAGAGCTCTGCTAGCATGCTCACTGTATTGCTTTCTTACAATATATTCTCAGAGTTGAAAAAATAAATAAAGAGTACTTTGTAGTGGAAGGAATCATTTCAAGAGAAAGAATGCATTTGGCTTCATCAATTTGATGGAATCACTTTAGTGATTCTCCAATACATCTTATCTTCTAATACCTGTTCCCTCCTTCTTCCATCATAATAATTTTCCTTTTTTCCTTTTTAAAAATATTTGGCAGTTTGCAGTGAGATATGTGCAAGTACCTAAGTTCTTAACTGGGAGTGTTTTAAGTGAGGATGTTCTGGGGCAGCTTCCAGAAAGCTTCCTTAAGAGTCAGCTGGCCTATGCACTTTGCCCTTTTTCCTTTGTCTTTCTCTTTCCATGTGATGCCTGCATAACTACCAGCTTGGACCATGGGGAGGAAGTACACACCCTGGAGATGATAAAGGTACGAGTGGGAAGGAACCCTAAGTTCCTGAAGACTTTTTTGAATAGAGCTACCATACAAGTTTCAGACTATCAAGCCCATAGTCTGAGAGAAATACATTTCTATCTCACTTAAGCCAATGCCTTTCTTGCAGAGGAGTCAGGAGGTTGGAGTGGGGGGAGGAGGACAGGCATTTCTTTCTCCAACTGAACATAATTCTAATCAATAAGCAGCACCACCATCAGATTTTTCTATCAGTACTTGGATTCACGACTATATTTAGCCTTTAGCTTGGGGTTCCCATTCTAGGCCAAATGCCATTTAAAATATATCAAGAAATTATAGAACTTACCATATGTAAACAATTTGGTACATAGGATAGCAAATTGATCTTTATGAAAATAAAAGTGATTCGATAGGCAGTCATCTGTATTCTTCACACTAAGACAGCAGCCTGAGGAAAGTGGCTTTGGGACTTTATAAAAAAAATACATTTAGATTTAAATCTTCAACTCCTCATCCCCTCTCCCCCTGTTCTTCCTATCAACTAAAAAGACATGAAAATCATGTTAACCTTGCTAATAAGTGTGGCATTTACCAGAATGCTTTCTCCCTTCATTTTTACCTATATTAACCTTGTCTAAGGAGGATGACAAATATTAAAATCAGCATTCAGAACTTCTCACCTGGCACAAAATTGCTGGCCTCAGGCTGAAGTGTAGAGCTGTTTTTGGCAAAAATGTGGAGTGTTTATTGTTGTAGATAAGTTATACGCATCCTTCCAAGTAATGTCCTTTAGAATCGAATGACCTTTATTGATTCTCTTGTGTCACTTGATAGTACGCCTAAGCTGAATTCCAAAGGCCATGCAATAATTTTTAAAAAGCAATGAACGATAGAAGCGTAGGCTAAAATCCAATACCAAATGTGAATCATCTTTTTCACGGATTCAATTTAGGTCTCATTTTCTCAGAAAGCATGTTCCATAGGAAAACATTTTCTCCTTCAAGACGGAGGCCCGGTAGGACATTTTATAGAGAGCTGGTGTCAGATTCTCTACAGAGCTTGATTTTTGAACCAGAGCAAAGTAGCTCCCACTAGGCTCACAAACACCCCACCATTTCCCCTGAGGCATATCTGGCTGAGAGTCAGCTGCTGCTGACACCGTGTGCTGGGGTCTGGTCCCGCGGCTCCTGGGATGAAACAAGCAGGTGAGATCGATGTGAAAGAGCAACCGCTGGGTGGAAGCACAGGGCGAGGTTGTCCTTTTCATATTTTTATATGAAGCATTTCTGTGAACTAAGGGAAAAAAAAAAAAAACAACAACATAGATTGGGTAGGATATTACAGCAAGGAGTATTGATGATGTTAGAGTTGATTTTTCCTTTCATCTTTTATTTTAAATTTGACACTGTCTGCTTAGGTATTTGTAAAATGACTCTCTCTGAACAAACCTGAGTAGATGCGCTGAATAGTTAAAGGAAATATGGGTGAAATAATGTCCCAGCTTTTACTAGGTTGTTTAAGTAGTTTTCAACAGGGAAATGAATCTATCATTGAGATACATCTTTCTCTGTGCTGTTGCGTTTTCTGAAGAAAATGTGTAATTTATAGCAAGTTTTAATGACTATTTTCAGTGATCTACTTTTCAGAAGGATTATGGTTTAGGTAAAAGGGAAAGATCCTACTTTACCTTTTTCTCATGTATCCTGTGCTCTCCTGGGGTGTTCTTATAAGATCTGAGATACAATTTCATTCATTTTCAAAACAGATTGAAAAACTGTCTCTTGCCAGCCAATGCGTCCTTTTACCATATCGGAGAAAGTCTGCTAGAGACTACAAGCTATTTTTCAATTTACTCCCAATTTGATGACCATATTTCTTTGAAAGAAAATTATTTTGAGGGAGAATTCATGGAATATCTGAAGAAAAATTAAGGAAGAGTAGGCCACGATTGAGAATGAGATGAGTAAACTATAGAATAACAGGATTTTGGTTTTTCTCAAAAGAAGAAAACTCACAATAGTTACCTTTTCCTTCCCTAACTTTGCCAGTTCTCCTCCACTTTTCCTTCAAATCCCTTACCTTTCAGTTCTGAACACACACGTTCCTTCAGGCCAGTGCTCAATTCCCTTACCTGTTTTGACAAGAAATGCATACTGCAGTCACACGCCAGAGGCCATGGTTATACATAAAGTCCCAGGTCAATAAAGATCACTTACATTTCTTATGAGCCTTTTCATCTTCCTTTCCTCCTGTGTGGGCAAGGCCAGCTGAAAGGGAAAGATAGAAATGTCAAGGGGCCTGGCTGCCAAAGTCTTAAAGCAACCCCCCACTCCCACAAAATAATTTTATGGCCCTTAAACTTTTGTTACCTTACTTTAGGAAAAATGGCCTTTTCTCTTCTATTTCTCATCAAAAGATATTCCTCTCTCTTTCAAAATAAAGTTAAAGCCTTGACTCTCTTCCTTGATGATATACAGTAAAGTAAGAAAAGATTAGTAGGTTTTCTTTAAAACTGTCCTTTAAAAGGAACAAGGGAAATGATCTACACTGTACTTTAGTTTAACATATTTGTCATATGTTAAACATATGTCTGTGAGTTCATACATGTTTCTTGAAGGTCATAAAGGTGGGGTTTGTAAATTAAATTTACTTTGGGAAATTTTAGGTACCTTTTCTAATGTAATTATGCATTACCAGTATTTACATGGTCACTTTCTTCTATAAGTGACCATATGCATGACTTGAGATTATGACTGGAAAAATTGACCCCAGTTAGGTGGAAGGTAAAGGTTGCTATCGAACTGGAGAGGCAAAGGGAAATAGAATGTTCAAGAAGATATTCCTTTCGAGGACAATTAGGACATATTGAGTGAGATAAAGATGTAATAGTCATTAATAAATTAAATATTAAAACAGTTTAAAAATGCAGGTTTGAGTTTTTCACTTGTGAAATAGATATGCATGTGTATAATAGTGAATATGTGTGAAACCAATTATAAGCTAGGACTCTGACCTATGGACTTGCAAGTGAAATTTGTCTTAGCAAATTTAATGAATGAAAAATTAAGAAAGCTTAAAATCCCTGCCCATGGTTCCATAATTACAAAAGCTTATAAGCATTAGGATATGAATTAGTATTTTGTCCTCCTTATAACCTACATTTATTCATTCAGTCTTAATTGAAGAGCTACCTTTAGGCTCCCTAGTTACATAAAAATTAAATCTATAGAATTTGAATAAAATTGCACAAGAATAAAACAATGATTGGATAAGTTATTGTTTTCACACACATGGAGAGACTTTTTGGGAACTTCAGCCATTACTTGTGATATTTGCTTAATTTTATGAGGCTTATACTTCAGTAAGTTATTCTGCTTCCATGGTAGTGCCTCACACTCTGCAGAAGACATTTATTACTATACAGGTTACTTATTTGTATTAATTATCTTAGCTTGTCACCTAATACAATGCACCGCATTGATTCAGAAAGAGAGAAAGATTTGAGTTGGAGAAAGCTTTGGTTTTCTTAAAGATTCCTTTTCTCATATCATATTTTAGGGGTTTTACCACAAAACGTTTACATTTGATCCTGTGTAACAATTCCTCAAGAATGGATTTAGTCGTGATTTAATAAAAGATAATTCTTCCTCATAGAAGAGTGTTTTAAAATAGTATAACAATTTATTTCCAAAACTTGAAATCATTGACCCTTCAGTGAAAGAAAAATAGGTAGTTTTATGATTAACATGTTCTTGGAAATAATTAAATGCATATTCACTAAGCCTAGGAGTATGGCTCAGAAAATAGCAAGCTGTTTCAAACTTCTTGTCACTTGATTCATCTTCAGACTTTCCCTATAGCAGTGCTTTAAAAATCATGATAGAAAAGCCTATTTATTCATGCCCTATTTCAAGGTGTTTTTGCAGTGCTGGAATCTTTATTTTAAATTGAATTTTATAATTATATTCATAATTGACCTCACTTTGCCATACTTAGTGTTGACTGCTTCCCTTTGAATCAAGACAGATTAAAAATAGACACATTTTGTTTAAGAGTACAAAGGGTCATGCTTAATTTCAAACCACAAGCTGTCAAAAGCCTGGTATTCTCCTAGCCCAGTCATTTTATACTTGATAAGTAAACCTACTTGAGGAATGTTTATATGCCCTGATGCTTTTGGACAAGTTCACTGACAGAACACATTCTTTGAAGAAATATATCACAACTGTTTATCTCCCTGAGTGTTACCCTAAACCCTGTCAGTGCTAATGATATCAGGACATGGATTAAATAAATCCTTTTGAGAGGGACTATGGGTATTTCTGCATTCAAATCACAAATATAGACATTTTGGCTGTGAAAGCAGGCAACAGATATTTCAACGTGTACAGCATTCTGTGCATATGAAAAGCTTTAATAGAGAAGTGCTCCAGAGATACACTGCTGTCACTCTTGGGTTTAACATACAACGGCTGCTTTCCATAAACAGGACAGAAAAAAAAAAAGAAAGAAAGAAAGGTACACTTCTGCACAGATTACATGTGTACATCACAGTTCTGTCACAGTAAAGTAGAAAAAAATAATACTTATTTATAAAGTGATGAATATAGAATATAGAGGTGTAATGCTGGTTTCCTAAGTGATAGTAGTGACTGCAAACTGTGGGTCCCTCCCATCTTCCTTTTTCTCACACCATACATACTGGTTTTACTTTTCTATTAATGGAGTCAAGAGATTAAAATCTGTACGAATCATCCTGTGACTTCTGAGACTAAATTTATTATCTTTATTTTCAGCACAATTGCATCCTTTACCTTTCTTTCAGTGAAAATTATTTTTCAAGAAACTGCCATTTTTCAACATTGTTTTTCTGTATGTAAGTCATAATTTATTTTAAAACAATTCCACATAAATATTTTGCAACAAAAGATCATGTCTTAAAAATCATTTACATGTATTTTGTATCAAGTCTTTTGTGATAGTGATTCTTAGGTTAAAACCTATTTAGTTTTATTTAGTTTTAATTTAGTGTATTTATTTAATTAGCAGAAATGATTATTGTATGTTCATAGGTGGCAATATAGCATCAAAACTTATTATGTTTAATGTGTAGATTAAATCTAAGAAGTAATTGAAAGTGTTTTACTCCTAAACAACAAATAAACTTGCTTTTATTTCTAATAGCTTTTAATATGAAGATATCTTCTGACCTTTTTACTTTTTTTTTTCAATTAAATATGACACATAGAACAAATTCTTACAGTTGTTATTTATACTCTGGAATAAGTTGATTTATTGCACTAGAAACCCTTTTTTAAAATCCATAGAAAATATGTATTTACCTAACTATTTTCTAGGTCACCACATACTTACTTGTGTTTTAATCTAAATGAATAAATTTGTTGGTTTTTTTTTTGTTTTTTCTTTTCTTTTCTAACTACAAAGTCAGGTATTCTATTGTTGATTTATTATTGACTTTTCAGAGAAACATTTTTAAAAATTATTTTTATTGCCTATTTAAATTATTGTGAAAAATACAGTTTTTTAAAGTCCAGGAAAAAGTGTAACATCCTAATAATTTGAGAATTAATCTCACAATTCAGTGATATTGTAAAACTTGAAATTATTCAGCTGCTGACAGCAATTTTGTTAGTTGTGAAGTTTTAATCAGAAAACAACTGAATGAAAAAATTCAAAATCAAATAATGGAAATAATGATGCTTCTCTTTAAACTTCTTTTTTATGTCTGATCTTCTTAAACATAATATGAACGAAGCCCTTCCTTATGTACTATTTCATAACTTCCACTAAGTAAAAGACCTAGATACTTTTAGAATCAATTAACCCTTTATATATAATATTATGAATAATCTTTGAGGATGAAATGATCCTGCAGAAAAGTTGAAGAGTGGTTCAATGTAAAATATTTCAAAAAATGTATTTTAGATGTGTAAGTAAAACAGGTACATGACATTATAATTGCAACTGTAATATACTATTGTTGACCTCTTAACAGTTTCTATCAGCATTTATAAAATGGACCGAAAAAATTCACTACAGACAACTGCCTAACAGCCTATTAAACCAGAGCTGCTCCATTACTGTAACTGACTCTGACATGGCACAGACTGTGCAGGGCTTCAGTGGAAAAAGGAATTTCAAAAACAAACAGTATTTTTTATTTATTCATTTTTTATTTTTTGGTATTCATGCTATTCAGAACTAAGTTCTGAACAGATGAAAAGAAACTTTAACAAAAAGCAGATTTCTTTCTGATTGCCAGCTTCAGCCCAGACCATGTTAGCTTCAAATAGATGGTAGAGTTGATAAACTACAGTTTAAAAGGTCGGTGTGGGACCACTTGCTGAGGGCTATGTTTTTTATCCTATAGACTATCCAAACCCCACTAGAGTTTAAATGTTTCATTTTAGAAGAAATAAAAATTCTGTGTTGTTAAATTGAAAGTAAATCAATGAAAAACATTTAGAAGAAAAAAGTAACTAAAGTGTATCAGTATATATTTCTTTTATTAGAAATTAACATCTTCGGCTTCACTTGTTTTTATCTTAACAGACACCTGTAATATGCCTTTTACTCTAATATCCAGTATACTTATTTTTATGTATTGTTATTTATTTGTATTTATAATATGTATATATAAATGACCACTACATGCAAACATAAAATAATAAACAGTACTGTATATATAGACACACATATTTGTTATTACATATCATTTAACTCTGGTTTGGTTCTAACTTAAATTCTAGGCATTACCACAAGTTTCTAATAGTCTATTTCTGTTCTACTTATTGCATTTGATGTCATTCTCAGGAAGGATCTTTAAAGACTATTTTAAATACTGGCTTCTATCTTAAGTAATTCATTTCACAGAGTATAGCATAATGAAAGTAAACCTTTAAAAGTAACCCTTTTACTAAATTTTTTTTAAAGAATTCAGTTTTCATTAATTAAATCCAGAATTTAATATGTAATTATTATTTAGTATGTTAAAATATTTGTTATCATTATTTTTTCTCACTGAAATTTTGAATATATCACATTTTATTGAATCAAAATTCAAATGAAATATAAAAGCAAAGAATAATTTTGTATTTGTATTTTTGTAATGTCTATATGGTTGATATTATTTTAATTGAATGCTCTTTTAACACTCATTTTGTATTTTCATTTATTTGTTATGATAAGATAGTCACCAATACTGATTTTCATACAGGATTTATTTTTTTTAAATCCTAAATAAATATGGTAGTATTAGTATATTTACCATGAAATCAGATAAGAAATAAGATTAGTTGGCTACACTAGCAAATCTAAATGATTCCTGATAAGCCTTCTCAAATGACTAGCAAGTATAAAATATCCTGATGTACTTCCAAAAGTCACAACACAAGCTAAAATTTGATTAACTTTCTCTGAAATTCTACACTCAGAGTTTTATTTACAACAAACCAAACCAAACAAACAAACTCTCACTGTTTTCACTGCATCCTTGATATTTTCAATTTATCTCTGAATAAGTCTTTCAGTCTTCTAATATTTGTTATTTCAGTTTAATCTAGGATAAATCTATGAGACAGAAGGACTTGATTCATAAATATGATGACTTAATGTGCAGATGTTCACACTTACAGATTTCTGAATAGATGACATGTTTATTGTGTCTGGAACACAAATGTTCTAAATTAGAGTATTATAATAATAAATAATCTCCTGCTCTCTTTTTCAAAAAGTAAGCATTGGTTATAGATGTGTCAATGAAGCTTTCTAATCACAGAAAATCTGCTTAAATATAACCAATTTTCTTCCAATTCTGATACATTATTGTAGCTTCAAGATGGACAATACATATAAAATACTACTGAGATAATTAACCAAAAATATTTTATGGTACCAAGTCTGTTTATTTTTGGCGATTTGGATTTTATCTTCCATGTGGCATCTGCTTGTTAGGGGACCAACTCTTCTTGAGTAGGCTTCTGTGCAATTTGGCAGATTTTAAACTGTCCAAATAAAAATATTCCAGAACAAATGCGAGAGAACTTCTTACCCTTAATTGTGAATTAGTATCGTTGTTACACAATAGAATTAAGATTTCCCTTTCTTAACTTAAAGTTCTATCCTTTTGCTATCTCTGCAATTTATAATCATTGTTTTCCGTGTCAATATTAGTATATGATGAACTATTCTGAAAGTAGTTATGCATCCATGAATTACTTTCTCAGAATGTGTTGTTCATATTATATAAAGCAACTCAAGATCATAGATTTTTAAAAATTTCCATGTCACAATGTCTTGAATTTTTCAAGACTTTGACTTAGATTCTAACTTAACAATTGCCATAGGTTACAGGTAACATAAGAATCTGAGATGGAAAAAGTCTTGACATAACAGTACATTTCTGCATTTATGTTAATGATTACTCATGGAAATCATATAAGGATATTTAAATGAATGCATCCAGTGCATTTGAGTGCCATATCATCCATTGTAATGAATATGCATTGATTCAAAGGTTTGAACAATCACATTATTCCCTTTCCCTCATTTTTCATGTGAAAGGCAATGAAACTTTGAAAATAACATTAACGCAATGTCATGACTGAGTATTTAAACGAAAAAAGTCAGGAAAATAATTTTCTCATTTGTCTAGAGCTATAGCTTGGCAACATAGTATGTATCTTGAAGAATAAAACCGCCAAAAAACCATAAGATATTCCTAAGTAAAACAACCGTTCATTTTATTTTCCTTGCTAAACATTTTTAAAGAGGAAAAAACAAAGTAATCTCAAATCATTGACAAGCTAATATTAACAGTGAGCAAACCAAATGAAAAATCCTTAAATTATTCTAGTCAATTCAATAAAGCTTTGTCCAAGGCATGTAAAAATATGGATGGTCGAAAACTAAGATAATAAGCCACATGGGCAAGGAGAAAATAATTGTATTCTGATGACCCACCTGGTCTCTCAAAGTGAACTATTTGTATTTGATATTTAGCAAAGATTGCTAGGAATTTTCCCATGACCATTCAATATTTCTAAACTGAGTCCATACTTACTCAAAGTTAGCACAATGAATGACACAAAGAATGGAAACATTCTCAAATTTTTCTGTTTAGCTAATTATCCCCCTTCTTTGACATAATTCAGAGTGACACCAAATAATCCCAGTTCCTCATAAGTAGATATTTCTCTTTGTAACCTGAATTTCTTCAGAAAAGAAAAAAAGGAATAAATTCTAATTTTTGTGACCTTAGGTGAACATTTTATCTCAAATTATATTTGATTACTTTTTCTTCCTAGATAAATTTAATGCCCAGGAAACCATTTTATGAGAAAGAATGAAATCAGAATATTGAACAACTTTGATTCTAGTGAAGTTACAGTAATGATGCACTGTGAAAAGTGGCAGTATAAATAAACCCTGGGGACTCAGAAAGACTGTCTTGAACTTAAGCCAACACAATTTTGCTATACTCTTACAGATAAGTTTTTCTGTATACATATAGCTAAGGCAGGAGTATGTGACAAAAGTAATGGAGATAGAAACATTTGATCATAGTATTTTGAGAAAATAGAAAAGGGGTTATTGAGGATTTGAAATAAGAAAAGATAGGTGAAATGGATGAATTAGGATAAGGTCAGTACATACTCTGAACACATGGGTTCTATGATCAAAAAGTCTCTGTATTAAAAGTTATTTCATTTCTCTTAGGGAATAGCAATATGTAGTACATTTTAGGTCCTGAGAACTTTTTCAGTAATGTAATACAGTTAACTTTATTTAATTATTGTATTCCACATTGCTTGACATTGAAAACCTTTATTTAAGAAATAGCTAATATTGTATTAGGATATTTTAATTTCCAGAATATATTTTGGAAAAAAATTAATCATAAAATTAAGAGTACAATTACCATTATTGGCAAACTACATAAGTCAGGATGGTTGAACTATAGAATGATTAGAACAAGAATTGTGGGAGAAGAGCCTAGAGAAGTTAGCTCAATAAAAGGTCTTGAATATCATTGCTAATGCTTTCATACATTATCCATAGACTGTGAGGCTATAAGAAGTTGTTAAGGGATTTTTAACATGCATCTGATATGATCATATCTACATTTTAGAAATATCCCTGAAATGAGTATTTAGAATATAACTGGGGGAACAGAAATTAGAACTGATAACACTGAAGCTACAGAAAACAGTAAAAAAAAACACTGCAAAAAGAAGAGAAAAATAAAAGCCTAAAATGTTGCTATGGAGATGGGGCTAAAATGAGACAAATAGAATTAGGAGATAGTAAAGGAATAGAATTAATAGGATTAGGTGGCCAAATTGAATGTAGAAGTTGAGTGAAATTTAGAAATCTGTGATAAATCCCATATCATCACAGAAAAGTCAGGTGGAATGGCAGCCTAGAGAATCAGGGGAGAGTGGTGGTGAATTTTTTAAATTGTTTTTGTGATGACTTTATAACCTAAGTCTTCTTGACTGAAACTTCTTGACCAAAGACATTGGAAAACTTGATAGACAAGTTAAGGTCTCTAGTGCATTGTTAGGTAAAGATTACAATAGAGGAGCATACTGCATCCCAGTTGTGGCTTAGTAAGAGAATTCAAACTCCTTCTAGTTCCATTATGGGAATGAATGAGAGTTTCTTTCATGATACAGCCTTGTGCCCAACTCTCTAGTTTTATTTGTGAAGTTGGGCTCCTAGATGGATTATTCATGTGAGAAAGTGTTGAAACATGAAGCTTGATAAAGTCTCTGAGTATGGATAGATTTTATTACACATTGAGAAGTTAATGTTAAGTAAGTTGACTTCTAAGGATTGGTGCTTTTTACTAGACCAAAAGGAATGAAAAAGCTGGACACTGACTTGGGTACTATGAAGCCTCCTTGCACTGGTTTCAGAGAAAATGTTAATAAAACATTTTTAAACTTTAAACAAATATCCATATATTTATATCTATGTCTGTAAATCTGGATGAAAACATGATCCACAAGTAATAGCTGGTACAAATTACTCTTTTATACATATAGGGCCTAATGATATGTACGTATAAGAATAACAGAAAATAAAAATAAACACACTGATTAAAAGAAAAGAAAAAGTGTTCACCTTATCCATGAAATAGTGTTTTGCATTACTAAGAACAGTTTCCTGGCTTATACTTCTTATACTTGAGAAATAACAAGGCTTTCATGTCATAAATAGAAAATAACTGAGAAATTCAAAACTTAATTACTCATTGTGGTTTTAATTTGCTTACTTACATTGGCATAAAAGCTTTGAAGCATATTGCATTCAAAAGAATACTATTGTATTAGTTTCCTAAGGCTGCCATAACAAAGTACTATTAACTTAGTGGCTTAAAAGAACAAAAATTTATTTTTTTATAGTTCTGGAGTTAGAAGTACAAAATTAAATTATTGGCAGGGTCATGATCTCTGTGAAGGCTCTAGAGAAGAGTTGTTCCTTGTCTCTTCCTAACTTCTTGGAGTTTCTTGAATTTTAGACACATTACTCCACCTCTTCCTCAATGGTTACATAACATTATTTCTGTGTGTATCTGTGTCAAAGTACAAAGTTCCCTCTTATAAAGACACCAATCACTAGATTAGGGCCCACACTAATGTAGGATGACTTCATTTTAACTTGATTACATATGTAAAAAAACTATTTCCAAATAAGGTCACATTCACCAACACCAGGGGTTAAAACTTCAATGTGTTTTTGGAGAGGACCCAACACAATTCGATCTACAACAATCATAATGTTTTAAGAATTTTTCAATCTAATAATTAGCCAAGAAATGGTGGACATCACAATTAGGTTGAATATGTTATCTGAATAGCAAATTGGTTCAAATGCATTTACATCACAGTTCTTTGGAAGTTCAGGTGCCTTACTTTTTTAACTGAAATTCTTATTAGATAATTTTAGGTTAATATTTTTGAAACTTTATAAATATTAAAGTTATTAAAAAGATAATGCAGAGAGGTCTGGTGTATACTTTATGCAGTTTCCCCCAGGGGCAACGTCCTGCAAACTATCACAGCCAGGATATTGACATTGATATAATCCACTAATCTTATTCAGATTTCCCTAGTTTTATTTGTACTCTCGTGTGTCTACTTAGTTCTACACAATTTTATAACATGGGTCTGTTTGTGTATCTATCACCGTAGTCAAGATACAGAACAGTTCTATCACCACAAGTATCCTTTATGTTACCCTTTTATGATCATACCCCTTCTTTTCTGCTCCCACTTCACCCCTAACCCCTGGCAATTAATTAATCAGTTCTCCATTTCTAAAATGTCATTTTAAGAATTTATGTAAGTGGAATATATAGTATGGAACTTTTTGAGACTGGCTTTTTTTTTTTTTTTTCGGTACGCGGACCTCTCACTGTTGTGGCCTCTCCCGTTGCGGAGCACAGGCTCCGGACGTGCAGGCCCAGTAGCCATGGCTCACGGGCCCAGCCGTTCCACAGCATGTGGGATCTTCCCAGACCAGGGCACGAACCCGTGTCCCCTACATCAGCAGGAGGACTCCCAACCACTGCGCCACCAGGGAAGCCCAAGACTGGCTTTTTTACTCAGCATAATTCCCTACAGATTCATCCAAGTTGTTGCTTATTACCAATATTTCATTCATTTTTATTGCTGAGAAGCATTCCATGGTACACATGCATCAGTTCATTTAACCATTCCAGTGGTTCTATTTCTAAGAGTAGAATTTTATTTTAATTACTGTTTAGATAGAAATAACTTTCCTGAGTTCATTCCAAATATTTCCAGCTTTCTTTTCCAAAGCTCTTAGGTCATTTTGTTTTAGAGTTTTGTGTAAGAGTTTTGTATTAGTTTTGTATTGATACTCAGGAATTTTTGTGATGAATTTTAGTGAGGACAATTTGTAGATTGTTAATCCATAGAAGATGGAGGAGCAGACTTTTGTATATTGATCATTCAGTTCCCTTCTCCTTCCCTCTTCCCATTCTTCCAATGAATTATTAAGTGTCAGGTGTACAATGTTAAACCTTCTTTCCCCCTTTAAAATCCAAGATAGGAGATATGTGTTTATACAAAAGATGTTTATAGTATTTGTTATATGTATGAGAACAGAGTATATTAGTTAATATAATATGAAAAATTACCTCTTTATGTAGAACTTTAAAAAATGGTAATCATCTTAATCAGTGTTTTACCAAATGCAAAAAAAGTGGAGCTTACATAATTAAAATCAGGAAAATAACCAAGTTGTTTTGTCAAAAATGATTCTCCAATGCCAACTTGTTACATCTTGTTCTTTTTTCTCTTTCACATTATTTTTGGCATCAAACCTGATCTTCTCTTTAAGGGAAGATAAAAGAGGAAGTTATAATTTATTGAGTTGATTCTGTGTCAGGGACTTCACCTTCATTGTTGTCCCAGTTGACCTTCACAAAATCTCTATAAGAAAATAATTCTGTGTTTATTTTTACAGATGTTAAAATGTAAGTTCAGAACAGGTATAGAACATAAATATGATTAAGACTCCAGATTTTGAAGTTACACATATCAGGATTCAAACTTAATTGTGCTACTACTACTGACTATTAGAAGATATGCAAGTTACATAAACCCTCTTGAACTCCAATTTTCTCATCTGTATTGCAGGGCTAACAAAACCTATCTATAAAATTTTTCATAAATAATTTAATCAATGTATATAAAGTATACTTACGATATTGCCTGGAGTGAGCTCAGTTTCTGGAAAATAAAATAATTATTTTAAAACATTAATATTTTAAATTAAATTAAAATTGACTAATAATATTTAAGAGATAATATCTGGAAATTACAGAGAACTTCAAACGTAGGTGTAGATGTCAATTAGACCGAGCTAGGTTTTGTTTCTGTAACAAATCACTCTATATCTCTAGCTAGAAATAACAAAGAATCATTTCCTACTGTTGCTGTGTGTCCATCTTGGGTCAACAGGTATTTTCTGCTCATTTAAGTCAGTTAGACACATAATTTAATGGTGCTACAGCATTTTGAATGTTGCCAGGCACTATACTAGAGATAAAATAAAACGTTCTCATGAAGTATCCATTGTCTCTTAAGACTGTCTACAAATGACTCATCACCGTTGTTCCTATTTCATGGGTAAAAGCAAATTACATGACCACATGTGAAATCAAGGGACAGAGAAATGCCATGCTTTCATGTATGCACAATGTGAAAGAACACTGGTAGTTTTATTAACAGTCCTAATACCCTTTTCCATTATACTGTAATTATTCCAAATTTTTTATCTTCCTTTCTTTTTTTAACCTACTGACAAAAGAAAGATTTGGAAAATTACTAATTCTTATATAGAACATTTTGTGGACACTAAAAATGATGGGAAAGATAATTGAAAGGAATGAAAAAGCATTTTTCCTTCCTTAGTTCCACAAATATATCTATATGTTCATTCCTAAAACCAACATTGAGCCTCTAAATGTGTTGGGCATTCACTAGAACACTTGTCATTCTCTTTTTGTAAGTCAGTGAAGATATTATTCATTGTATCACCCAGGTAGAAAAAAAGATGAAAACTGCAATCCAATTCCCAGTGAAACACTGGCAGAAAAACAAACAACAACAACAAAAACCCAAAACATAAAAGCAAAAAGTTTTTATACTTAGCCAACCCAAATGATGTGAAATGAATGAAAAAGAAACAAAAAATCTCTCACTGTTGTCTAAGCTGTTCAGCATTTGAAAATGGATACATCCTTGTCAGGCTACCTAACAATAAAACAGAGTTTGTAAGTAGAATCTTAGTGAAAACTCTGCAACTGAGAACTAATTCGTGTGTTGGCAGAACTGTCAACTAAGACTTTTTTTTCAATCAGTGGAAAATGAATGACAGATTTTAGAGATATATAAATACAATTTGGTGTCACACATACTCATATAAATATCCTTTATCTCACACCTTTGAGAAACTAATAAAAGTTGTTGCTTTAATTTGCCACTTATACTTGATAAATGGAGATAAAATGTGCTCATATAAAATAATTCATTCTTTTATTTAAATATATAATATACACCTAGTTACAGCAACTAGTATAAGAATGTACATAAAATAAGAAATCTATTCAGAGCACACAGGCTGTGCTTGATTACTGTACCTCAAAGGACTTAAATAGAAGATATAAATTCTTGATTGGCAAATGTGTTGAAAATGAGGAAGAGAAGATGAAGCATGAGGGGCTGGCAGTTAATAGCAGAGATTTTCTCTTGCTGGCTGAATGTTTTAGGTTCCAGCACACAATCACTAACAAATGCAGAAAGGCCCTGAGGATACAACTAAGACCACTCTCAACTGTCCTTCTAACCACAAGAAATTATTCAGTGATTACTTCTAGCCTTTCACTTTAGATATATTTATAATCGTTCCCAAAATTCTATGAAATATTAATATCCCAAGTATAAGGAAGAAGAACCTTACTCAGAGAAGTTAAGCAACTTATTCAAGATGTGAAATGAGTAGCAATTTTAATTTGAGTTCTCACATTATGTTAACTTACATAACAAAAAGGATTTTGCACGTGTGATTAGGCTAAGGGTCTTGAGATGGACGGTTATTATTCTGGCAGGCATAATGTAGGACACAAGTGTCCTTATAAGAGTAAAGGGAAAAGGTCGGAGAGAAGGCAGGGTGTGGCAACAGAAGCAGAGGTTGTAATGATAAGCTTTGCAAATCATAGAAAGGGTCTTGAGATATGAATCGCAGTTGACCCCTGGAAACTGGAAACAGATTCTCTTCTGAGTTCCCACAGAAGGAACTCAACTTTTCTGACACCTAGATTTTAGCCCTTACTTTGCCCTCCATATATAATACCTTGGTTTTGTTTTAAGCCACTAGGCTTGTTGTAATTTATTATATTAATAATAGGAAACAGGCTTGGACCTTCAAGATGGTGGAGTGAGACTTGGAGATCACTTTCCTCCCCACAAATACATCAGAAATACATCTACATGTGTAACAACTCCTACAGAACACCTACTGAACACTGGCAGAAGACCTCAGACCTCCCAAAAGGCAAGAAACTCTCCACGTACCCAGGTAGAGCAAAAGAAAAAAACAGAGACAAAAGAATAGGAAAAGGACCTGAACCAGTGGGAGGGAGCAGTGAAGGAGGAAAGGTTTCCACACACTAGAAGCCCCTTCGTGGGCGGAGACTGTGGGTGGCAGAGGGGGGAGCTTCAGGGCTGCGGAGGAGAGCACAGCAACAGGGGTGCAGAGGACAAAGCAGAGAGATTCCCGCACAGAGGACCGGTGCTGACCGGCACTCACCAGCCCGAAAGGCTTGTCTGCTCACCTGCCGGGGCAGGCGGGGCTGGGAGCTGCGGCTCAGGCTTCAAAGGTCGGATCTCAGGGAGAGGACGGGTTGGCTGCGTGAACACAGCCTGAAGGGGGCTAGTGCGCCACAGCTAGCCAGGAGGGAGTCCGGGAGAAAGTCTGGACCTGCCGAAGACGCAAGAGACCATTGTTTCCAGGTGCGCGAGGAGAGGGGATTCAGTGCACCATCTAAATGAGATCCAGAGAAGGGTGCGAGCCACGGCTATCAGCACGGACCCCAGAGACGGGCATGAGATGCTAAGATTGCTGCCCCGGGGAGAACGCATGGCACACCTCAGGCTGGTGCAATGTCACGCTGGCCTCTGCCGCTGCAGGCTCACCCCGCATCCATATCCCTCCCTCCCCTCAGCCTGAGTGAGCCAGAGCCCCCGAATCAGCTGCTACTTTAACCCCATCCTGTCTGGGCGAAGAACAGACGCTCTCAGGTGACCTACACGCAGAGGCGGGGCCAAATCCATAGCTGAACCCCGGGAGCTGTGCGAACAAAGAAGAGAAAGGGAAATCTCTCCCAGCAGCCTCAGGAGCAGCGGATTAAATCGCCACAGTCAACTTGATGTACCCAGCATCTCTGGAATACTTGAGTAGACAATGAATCATCCCAAATATGAGGCAGTGGACTTAGGGAGCAACTATATATATATTTTTTTTTCTTTTTCTCTTTTTGTGAGTGTGTATGTGTTTGCTTCTTTATGTGATTTTGTCTCTATAGCTCTGCTTTACCATTTGTCCCATGATTCTGTTTGTCTGTTTTTTTATTTGCTTGTTTTTCAGTATAGTTTTTAGCACTTGTTCCCATGGTAGATTTGTCTCTTGATTTGTCTCCTGCCTAGACAGGAGATTTGTCTCCTGTCTAGACAGGGAAAACAAGAGAAGCAAAAGACCTACAGTAACAAACACAAAACAATTAAGAAAATGGTAATAGGAACATACATATCGATAATTACCTTAAATATAAATGGATTAAATGCTCCAACCAAAAGACGTAGACAGGCTGAATAGATACAAAAACAAGACCCATATATATGCTGTCTACAAGAGACCAACTTCAAACCTAGGGACACATACAGACTGAAAGTGAGGGGATGGATACAGATATTCCATGAAAATGGAAATCAAAAGAAAGCTAGAGTAGTAATTCTCATATGAGACAAATAGACTTTAAAATAAAGACTATTACAAGAGACAAAGAAGGACACTACATAACGATCAAGGGATCAATCCAAGAAGATATAACAATTGTAAATGTTTATGCATCCAACATAGGAGCACCTCAATACATAAGACAAACACTAACAGCCATAAAAGGGGAAATCAGCGGTAACACAATCATAGAAGGGGACTTTAACACCCCACTTTCACCAATGGACAGATCATCCAAAAGGAAAAAAAATAAGGAAACACAAGCTTTAAATGGCACCTTACACAAGATGGACTTAATTAATATTTATAGGACATTCCATGCAAAAACAACAGAATACACTGTCTTCTCAAGTGCTCATGGAACATTCTTCAGGATAGATCATATCTTGGGTCACAAATTAAGCCTTGGTAAATTTAAGAAAATTGAAATCATATCAAGTATCTTTTCCAACCAAAATGCTATGAGACAATATATCAATTACAGGAAAATATCTTTAAAAAGTACAAATACATGGAGGCTAAACAATACACTACTTAATACCCAAGAGATCACTGAAGAAATCAAAGAGGAAATCAAAAAATACCTAGCAACAGATGACAGTGAAAACATGACAGCCCAAAACCTATGGGATGTAGCAAAAGCAGTTCTAAGAGATAAGTTTATGAAAACAATCCTATGTCAAGAAACAAGAAACATCTCAAATAAACAACCTAACCTTGCACCTAAAGCAAATAGAGAAAGAAGAACAACCCCCCCCAAAGTTAGCAGAAGGCAAGAAATCATAAAGATCAGATCAGAAATAAATGAAAAAGAAATGAAGGAAATGAAAGCAAAGATCCATAAAACTAATAACTGGTTCTTTGAGAAGATAAACAAAATTGATAGAACATTAGCCAGACTCATCAAGAAAAAAAGGGAGAAGCCTCAACTCAGTAGAATTAGAAATGAAAAAGGAGAAGTAACAACTGACACTGCAGAAATACAAAGGATCATGAGAGATTACTACAAGCAACTATATACCAATAAAATGGACAACCTGGAAGAAATGGACATTCCTAGAAAATCACAACCTTCTGAGACTGAACTAGGAAGAAATGGGAAATATAAACAGACCAATGACAAGGACTGAAATTGAAACTGTGATTAAATATCTTCCAACAAACAAAATCCCAGGACCAGATGCCTTCAAAGGCGAATTCTATCAAACATTTAAAGAAGAGCTAACGCCTATTCTTCTCAGACTCTTCCAAAATATATCAGAGGAAGCAACACTCCCAAACTCATTCTATGAGGTCACCATCACCCTGATACCAAAACCAGACAAAGATGTCACAAAGAAAGAAAACTACAGGCCAATATCACTGATGAACATAGATGCAAAACTCCTCAACACAATACTAGCAAGCAGAATCCAACAGCACATTAAAAGGATCATACACCATAAGCAAGTGGGGTTTATCCCAGGAATGCAAGGATTCTTCAGTATATTCAAATCTGTCAATGTGATAAACCATATTAAGAAATTGAAGGAGAAAAACCATATGATCATCTCAATAGATGCAGAAAAAGCTTTTGACAAAATTCAACACCCAGTTATGATAAAAACCCTCCAGAACATAGGCATAGAGGGAACTTACCTCAACATAATAAAGGCCATATGTGACAAACCCACCTCCCACATGGTTCTCAATGGTGAAAAATTGAAAATTTTCCTCTAAGATCAGGAACAAGACAAGGTTGTCCACTCTCACCACTCTTATTCAACATAGTTTTGGAAGTTTTAACCACAGCAATCAAAGAAGAAAAAGAAATAAAAGGAGCCTAAATCAGAAAAGAAGAAATAAGCCTGTCACTGTTTGCAGATGACATACTACTGTACATAGAGAATGCTAAAGATGCTACTAGAAAACTACTAGAGGTAATCAATGAATTTGGTAAAGTAGCAGGATACAAAATTAATGCACAGATATCGCTTGCATTTTTATACACTAATGATGAAACATCTGAAAGAGAAATTAAGGAAACACTCCCATTTACCATTGCAACAAAAAGAGTAAAATACCTAGGCATAAACCTACCTAAGGAGACAAAAGACCTCTATACAGAAAACTGTAAGACACTGATGAAAGAAATTAAAGAGGATACAAAAAGATGGAGAGATATACCATGCTCTTGGATTGGAAGAATCAACATTGTGAAAATGAGTATACTACCCAAAGCAATCTACGAATTCAATGCAATCCCTATTAAATTACTAATGGCATTTTTTACAGAACTAGAACAAAAAATTCACAATTTGTATGGAAACACAAAAGACCCCAAATAGCCAAAGCAATCTTGAGAAAGAAAAATGGAGCTGGAAGAATCAGGTTCCCAGACTTCACACTATACTACAAAGCTACAGAAATCAAGACAGTATGGTACTGGCACAAAAACAGAAATATAGATCAATGGAACAGGATAGAAAGCCCAGAAATAAACCCATATACATATGGTCAGCTTATTTTTGATAAAGGAGGCAAGAGTATACAATGGAGAAAAGACAGCCTCTTCAATAAGTGGTGCTGGGAAAACTGGACAGCTACATGTAAAAGAATGAAATAAGAACACTCCCTAACACATACACAATAATAAATTCAAAATGGACTAAAGACTTCAATGTATGGCCAGACACTTTAAACCTCTTAGAGGAAAACATAGGCAGAACACTCCATGACATAAATCACAGCAAGATTCTTTTTGACCCACCTCCTAGAGAAATGGAAATAAAACCAAAAATAAACAAATGGGACCTAATGAAACGTAAAAGTTTTTGCACAGCAAAGGAAACCAAAACAAGATCAAAATACAATCCTTAGAATGGGAGAAAATATTTGCAAATGAAGCAACTGACAAAGGATTAATCTCCAAAATTTACAAGCAGCTCATGAAGCTCAATATCAAAAAGAAAAAAAACAACACATTCCAAAAATGGGCAGAAGACCTAAACAGACATTTCTCCAAAGACGATATACAGATTGCCAACAAACACGTGAAAGAATGCTTAACTTCACTAATATTAGAGAAATGCAAATCAAAACTACAATGAAGTATCACCTTACACCAGTCAGAATGGCCATCATAAACAAATCTACAAACAATAAATGCTGGAGAGGGTGTGGAGAAAAGGGAACCCTCCTGCACTGTTGGTGGGAATGTTAATTGGTAAAACCACTATGGAGAACAGTATGGAGGTTCCTTAAAAAAACTACAAATAGAACTACCATATGACCCAGCAATCCCACTACTGGGCATATACCCTGAGAAAACCATAATTCAAAAACTCATGTACCACAATGTTCATTGCAGCTCTATTTATAATAGTCAGGACATGGAAGCAACCTAAGTGTCCATTATCAGATGAATGAATAGAGAAGATGTGGCACATATATACAATGGAACATTACTTAGCCATAAAAAGAAACAAAATTGAGTTATTTGTAGTGAGGTGGGTGGACCTAGAGTGTGTCATACAGAGTGAAGTAAGTCAGAAAGAGAAAAACAAATACCATATGCTAACACATATATATGGAATCTAAAAAAAAAAAAA
>NW_021703774.1:111145392-111181683 GCF_005190385.1 Monodon monoceros
ATATATGATTCTGAAGAACCCAGTGGCAGGACATCAATAAAACCTCAGAGGTACAGAATGGACATGAGGACACGGGGAGGGGTTAGGGTAAGAAGCTCGGACAAAGTGAGAGAGAGGCATGGACATATATACACTACCAAATGTAAAATAGATAGCTAGTGGGAAGCCACCGCATATAACAGGGAGATCAGTTCAGTGCTTTGTGACCACCTAGAGGGGAGGAATAGGGAGGGTGGGAGAGATATGCGAGAGGGAGGAGACATCTTGATGTATGTATATGTAGAGCTGATTCACTTTGTTAGAAAGCAGAGACTAACACACCATTGTGGAGCAATTATACTCCAATAAAGATGTTTTAAAATTAATAATAATAGGAAACTAGTACACATAGCTCATCACTATCTCGGTTGATCACTTAAGCCTTAACTGAATGTCCTCCATCCTCAAAGTGGTTCTCATAAATAAAAATGGCGTGTGACAATGAGGTCTAGATTCAGAAGCATGGTCTTGTGGAGTAAGAAAAAAGTCCTTGTAGATATAATATGAATCTTTACTTGAACCTGGCTTATCTACTTTTTCGTGCCTGTCCCTTCACCGACCTGAAATATTTAGATGTCATGGGATAGAAAAGGATGCTTGATAAAACTAAAAGAAGATTGTAGCTATGAGTCCCAGTTCTTCCACCCTTATAACTATCTAAAAAAAAAAACCCTAAATCCTGAAGAATTGATACTTAAAGTATCATCTAGAGATTGGATCAACAGTGAAGAATCTTCTACGAGAAAAGATGACCAAGATTCCCTAGGGGGCACTAGAGACATGTATCAAACCAATATAACCACATAGATTACATTTGTACATCAATGCAGAGTTTAATGGACTTTTAAGAGTTTTCATTGTCATTTTACACATATTTTAAAGTTCATTTTAATCAATAACCTTTACAGTGGTATGGTAATTATTTGAACAAAGACACATCATAATTCAGTGACATGTTTAAGTTCACATATCTACTATATGGTGGAGATGAGATTGAAATTTGGGATTGCTTGATTCCAAAGTCCTTATTCTTAACCACTAATGGGAAAAGAGCCTAGCCATTTGACTGTAATGTCTACAGAGACATGTCTTTTTAACGTTCAACAACAAAAATGCCTAGGGTTCTTCTGCACTTCTACAAAAGAAAACCATGAAAAGGGGAAATCTGATAATCAAAGGAAAGTTTCAGTCCATGGCTTTTCAAACTCTCTGATGGAAAGAATCAGGTGTTTGTTTCTTTGTTTTAGTTTCTTTTGTTTTTCCAATTTGTTGCAAGATCAATACTTTGTACAACACTGTAAAAATAAATTACTTTCAAATTTTGGACTGACATCATTATTGACTTGTTTAAAAAAATATTGATGACTGATACTAGTTTGTAGACCACATTTTACATAGCACTGTTTTATACAACACGGTGATCCATATAATGTATTTTCAGAGTGTATTTGTGTAACGCAAATTAACAGGTGTCCCATATGGAAGAACTGTTGTCTGATGTACATTCAAAGACACTCCACTCTGATGCTAAAACCCTTGCAGAAATGTATAGATATTTATAAGCTACTCTGCAGAGAAGGAGGAATGATTTCTCAGAATTACACAGAGAAAGTTTTCTAAAACTTCTGTTCAGATTTTTGTCCTACCCTTCAATTATTCTTACTTACAGAAGCAGTTAAAAGAGTCTTGTCTCTCTGTCCATGCCGCAATCCCATTATAAATAACCTTTACATTACTCTGCCCCAGTCTTCCCACTGGTTGACCATACCGGGCCAGTGTTGTACAGCCTAAAAATTTGGCTCATTTCTCTATTCCTCAGTTTCCTAATCTAAAAATAAAGAGGGGGGAGGGCATAATGACTGTGTCTACCTCATAAGAATATCATAAACATTAATATGTACTATATTTGGCATAAGACAAATGCTATGTAACTCTTAGGTAATACTATTTTTTCTCATAAAGGGAAGCGCAACTCATTTCCTGTGAAGTATAGTTCATTTTATTTAAAGTGGGTTTTTAAAAAATCTTGTTTTTTTAATCCAATCTTAAAATCTGCCTTTTAATTGGAGCTGTTTAGACCAGTTACCTTAATATAATTATTGATATGGTTGAATTTAAATCTACCATATTGCTCTTCTTTTTTACTAATTATCTGTTATTTTTTTCCTTTTTGTATACCTTTTTTTGATTGAGTATTTTTATGAATCCCTTTTATCTACTATGCTGGTTTATAAGCCATAACTCTTTCTTATGGTATTTCAGTGGGTTTACAACTTAAACCTGCCATAACATACTTTCAAGTTATATTATAAAATTTAATATATAGTATAAGAGTTCTATGATAGTATACTTCTATTTCTTCCTCCCGAATTTTGTTATTATTGTCATACAGTTTACTTTTTCATATGTTAAAAAACACATAATACATTGTAATTATTTTTGCTTTAAATAACCAATAATTCTTTAAAGATATTATAAATGCTAATAAAAAACTTTTATGCTTATCTTTATAGTTATCATTCTAAAGTTTTTTTCAGTTCAGGTACCTCCATGGTATCCTCTTCCATCTTCTTGATGGACTTCCTTTAGAATTTCTTGTAACGTTGGTCTGCTGGTGATAAATTATTTCAGACGTTGTATGTATAAAAACTCTTCATTTTGCTTTAGTTTTTGAAAGATATTATTGCTGGGTATCAAAATGTAGAGTAATAGTAATTTTTGTTCAGTACTTTAAAGAGGCTGCTCTGCTATCTTTGGGTTATCATTTTCTGAAGAGAAATCTGTCATTGTTATTTTTGTTCCTTTGTACAAAATGTGTCTTTTTCTCTGGCTATTTTTATGACTTTCTTTTTGTTATTGACATTTTGATTATTCTGTGCCTTAATGTGCTAGGGTTTATTGAGCTTCTTTAATATGTGATTTATATTGTTCATCAAATTTGGAAAAATTCAGGCATTCTTCTTCAAATAACTTTCTGACCCACCCACTCTCCTTTATGAAATATAATTACACATATATTCAGACATTTAAAGTTATCTCAAAACTCACTAATACATTTTAATTTATTCATTCCTTTTTCTCTGTATATTTTATTATAAATAGTTTCTGTTGTTGTGTTTTCAAGTTCTCTTTATTTCTTCTGCAATGTCTAATCTGCTGTCATGTAAAGTATTTGTCACAAGACAGGTGCTATGTAACTGCTATGGGTAGAGGATAGAAATTTCAATAATTCTATTGAAATATTTCTATCTCAGACACTGTAGTTTTCAACTCTAAAATTTCAACTTGGGTCTCTTTTATATCATCTGTGTCTCCAGGTAGCTTTCTGAACATATGGAATGCAAGTATAATAACTGCTTTAATGCCCTTTTCTGCTATTTTTAATACCTGTGTTTGGGTTTCCATCTACTGATTTATCTCTTCAGTAAGTGTTCTATTTTCCTGCTTCTTTTCATGCCTGGAAATGTTGTGTATGTTACCAGACTTTGAGAATTTCACATTGTTGAGTACTGGGTGTTTTTGAAGTCCTACAAACATTTTGAACTTTGTTTGGCAATGCATTTAAATTGTTTAGAAACTTTTGATCCTTCAAGGCTTGCTTTTAATCTTTATTATACAAAGACAGAGCAGCATTTAGTCTAGGTATAATTTGTCCCTCTATTCTGATTATTCTGCATAATATTCCTTTGTCACTTAAGAAGTTTTCCATTCTGCCTGTTATAACCAGCCATCTCACATACTGTGAGAATTCAGAAGATTGTTCGCTCTAAACCTTTCCATTGTTTATTCAGGGTTTGGGGTATTTTTCCTCTCACAGATATGCTGACCAGTATACAAAGCTTAAGACATGAGAGCTTTTCTCTGCTGTCTCTGAAGTTCTTTCTCTGAAGAGTTCTTTCCTCTCTGGTACCCTACTCTGGAAACTCTAGCTCCTTGTCTTCCCTGAATAACAATTTTCTTCATCTCAGAGAAAGTATTTAGTTCCCTAGGTCCCCCTCCCTGAGACACAGACAGGAAACTCTCTCCAGCCGGAAAGCTGGGCACTCATAAAGCTCACCTCTTTTGTTTCCCATCTCTTGTGGATTACTGTCCTTTATTGCCTGATAGCTGGTATCTTCAATGTTTTGTTTTGTTTTGTTTCTTCTTAATATATTCTGTCCATTTTTTTAGTTAGTTCAACATGAAGGTAAATCTGACCCCTATTATTCTATCTCTGCTGAAGCAACAGTTCCATTGGCTATAATTTTATCTTATTGCTCTTCTGGAAATTTCTTATATATATGATCTTCCACTGTATTATATTAGATAAACAAACAAACAAAAAAGAAGTATTGAAATTTCTATCCTCTACCCATAGACCTTGCAAAAATACAAAACCTATTTAATCAGAATTTGACAAGTTAAGGGCAAGTTTAATATTCTTAGAAATCCATCAGTATCTTCAGGCTATAGTTTGTGGCTTAGTGGTTGGATCTTAGTGACCAAAGCCTTAAGTAAGGCTAAATAATAAATTAAGTAGGAATGAATAAAAGTTCTTATTTTTTGAAATATTCCCTATGTAGTAATGCTCGCACAACAAGATACCTGAACTGTGATATCAAAATACATTTTAAAAAATATGAGCACTTTCTTACCAATAAGTTATGAACATTTTCAATCTCCATGAAAATGGTCAACAAAAAATTCCACACTATACATCCAACATAATAGTTTCTAGCCACATGTGACTATTGAGTACTTGAAAAGAGACTAGCGGAACTAAGGAACTAGATTTTTAATTTTATTTTGTATTTATTTTAATTTTAAAACTAAAATATTTAAAAATATGATTGGAATCATTTGAGCTTGTTAATCTAATTGTCCATGTGTAAATTTTATGAACTCTGTATACACATTAATATTTTTGATAAAAATTTAGTCCAAATTGAGATGTACGGGCTTCCCTGGTGGCGCAGTGTTTGAGAGTCTGCCTGCCGATGCAGGGGACACGGATTCGTGCCCCAGTCCGGGAAGATCCCACATGCCGTGGAGCGGCTGGGCCCGTGAGCCATGGCCACTGAGCCTGCGTGTCCGGAGCCTGTGCTCCGCAACGGGAGAGGCCACAACAGTGAGAGGCCCGCATACCGCAAAAAAAAAAAAAAAAAAAGAAACAAATTGAGATGTACTATAAGTGTTAAATAGACACCATATTTTAAAGACTTTATAGGAAAAAAAAAAACTAAAATTTTCCTTAATTTTTATATTGATTACAAGCTTAAATAATAATTTTTTGAATATATTGGGTTAAGTAAATATATTTTATTTTTTTACTTCTTTTTAATGTAGCTACTGGAAAATATAAAATTACATAGAAACCTCATATTTCTATTGGATTAGTGCTTATTTAATGATTATGTTTTGATATGTATATTAACTAATTTATTAAGAAATACTTTGAAAAGTCAGCATGATTCTGTAATTGACAATTACCTAAGATAATTTAAACTAACACAGACTCTCCAATACAAGAGAAGTCCTACATAGTAAAATTTTTACTAGAATTGCAGATCTGAAACCTGTCATTGAATTTTGTTACTTAGGCATGCATTTTTAAATGATGAATCAATCACCATAAATCAAAGAATTGAAAAAATGAGACAATCAGTCTGTCTTTTGGAAAACAGAGAGGAAGAAGGGCCAAAGTGTCAAGGCTCTAGACATTGCTAACCAGCAGTTTAATGTTCAACTATTTATTCAGAGTGTGAGTCCTTAGAGAGTTTAACTAGGTGATAAACTCCTTTCTATGTTAATTTCATAAACATGAAAATAAATATATCAACAAATATATATTGAGTACCACTATGTGAAGAACATATTAAAAATGTATGGTTAGGGAAGTATGATTTAAACAAAACAGTTTGTGAACAAATGTGCATTAAATATGATAGAGATTCCTTGAAACATAATGAGATAGCCCTGAATTTGACTTTTGGGAAATGTGTTAAGGTAAAAACTAAGCTACTTTATTTAACAAAGTAAAAAATATATGTTTATTTCCCTTTCAAGTACTGCCTGGTCTATTTAGTGGCCTAGGCTAATTCTATATTTCTGTATGATTTCCTAGGGTATTGATTTTGTCTTCATGGTTAAATTTAGATTGCTGCAGTATCCATATGCTGATTTATGGGAAGAAGGGGAAATAAATCCCGGGCAATCAATTTACTTTTAAACAAGTCATATGGAAGGTGTACATATTAGTTCTGCTCATATACCATGATTGAGAATTTAGTGACATGGCCACACAAGTTACAAGTGAGGCTGGAAAATGTATTCCCAGGTGGCCTGTTATGTGTCCAGGTAAAATTCTTCTGTTGTCCAATAGTGGGAATAATGAGGCCTATTAGAGATAGAGAACCCTTGTTCTGATCGATTATCTAAGAGTATGGACATATATGTTCTAGTGTATGTACAATGTTGATAACAATATTATTTAAGAATGCAGAATGCCCACAGAGAGTAAATCATTGTCAAATATATGTATATAACATGGCAAAATTTTAATACCAAGTGTAGATTTCCTAGTTGTGTAATCTCTGCTTGAATTGCTTAAGAAAGGTATAGTTTGCTGTGGGCAAGGTAATCTGAAGGGAAGGCCAGAATTTTCAAAAATTCTGATCCTATTCAATCTGCTTGCCTTATCTTTTTTCATTATACTACAACTTTAGAGGCCTTTGGAGAATGGGAGAATGAGTTTTGAAGAACAATTTGCACATTTTATTTCTACTTCCATTATTTCATAGTTGTTTGACTTTAAGTGAATTTCTTAGTTTCTCTGAGCTTCACTCTTTACCATATGTAAAAATGTAAGAATAGAACATATTTCCAATAATTTTCTGAAGATTAAGTGAGAAAATACATATGGAACTACCATATTCTAATGTGGTTAGCATTCTGTATTTGTCAGGTGGATGAATAAATCAAGAAAAGTGACGATCTCTAGTTGGGTTTATGTTGTGTACTATTATAACCATAGTATATTTTGTGTAAAGAACTTCAATAAGGAGTTTTTGGAAGAGATCATACCATATGTCTTGCAAGACATGATAAGGATTTTGGACTTTATCTTTGGAGCCACTGAAGAGTTTAAAGGAGGGAAATGATAGGATTAAATTTTCATATTTTACAAAGATTATTTTACTGCTATGTATAGAGAAATAAAAAGATATTTTGAGCTAAATTAAAATGAAAATACAACTTGTTGAAATTTGTGGGATGTAGCAGAAAAACAATGTTTAAAGGGAAATTTATAGCAACAATCACATATATTAGAAAAGAAGAAAGATCTAAAATCAATAATCTAAATTTGTACCACATGAAACTAGAAAAAGAAAAGCATATTAAATCCAAAAGAAGCAGAAGAAAGGAAATAATAAGTAGAGCAGAAATCAATGAACTTGAAAATAGGAAACCAATAGGAAAAAAAAAAAATAATCAGTGAAACCAAAACCTGGGTCTTTGAAAAGATCAATAGAATCTATAATTCTCTAGCCAAGTTAACTAAGAAGAAAAGATAAAGGACAAAGATTACTAACACTGGAAATCAGAGAAAATCACTACAAATCCCATGGAAATTAAAAGGTTAATAAGGACGTACTAAGAAAAACTCTATGCCCACAAAATTTGATGACCTAGATGAAATGGACCAATTACTAGAAGATACAATTTGCCAAAACTCACACTGGAAGAAATAGATGATATGAGTAAGACTATATCTGTTAAACGAATTGAATCAATAACTGACAACCTTCCAAAACAGAAAAGACCAGGCCCAGACAGGTTCACTGGTAAAGTCTACAAAACATTTAAAGAAGAAATTATATCAGTTCTCTAGAGTCTCTTATAGAGAAAGAAGGACACATTTACTACCTTTATAGGACTTCCTAATTCATTCTGTGAGGCCAGCATGACCTAATATCAAAATCACACAAAGACATTACAAGAAAAGAAACTTTAGACCAATATCTCTTATGAATATGAATATTGATGCAAAAATCCTCAACAAAATAGTAGCAAATCAAATCCAACAATGTATGAAGAGAATTTTACATGATGATAAAGTGGGATTTGTCCCAGGTGAGCAAGACTCATTTAACATTTGAAAATCAATTAATGTAATCCATCATAATCAATAGGCTATAAAGAAAAACTATATTATCAATAGGTGAAGAAAAAGCACCCATTCATAATAAAAACTCTCAATAAACTTGGAATAGAGGGGAACTTCCTTAAGTTGATAATGAATATCCACAAAAAGACCTATAGCTAACATCATACTTAATGGTGAGAAACTTGAAGCTTTCCCACTAAAATCAGGAACAAGGCAAGGGTGTCGCCTCTCACCATTCTTTTTCAACATTGTGCTGGAAATTCTAGCTAATGTAATAAGACATGAAAAAGAAATAAAATGTATACAGATTGGGAAAGCAGAAGTAAAACTGCCTTTTTAATATAGATGAAATAATCATCTATGCAGGAAATCTGAAAGTATTACCAAAAAAATCTCCTGGGGGGCTTCCCTGGTGGCACAGTGGTTGAGAGTCTGCCTGCTGATGCAGGGGACACAGGTTCATGCCCCGGTCTGGAAAGATCCCACATGCAGTGGAGCATCTGGGCCCGTGAGCCATGGCCGCTGGGCCTGTGCGTCCGGAGCCTGTGCTCTGCAATGGGAGAGGCCACAACAGTGAGAGGCCTGTGTATCGCCAAAAAAAAAAAAAGAAAAAAAGAAAAATCTCCTGGGACTAATAAGTGATTGTAGCAAGATTGCAGGATACAAGATTAACATAGAAAAGTCAAATTGCTTTTCTATATACTAGCAATAAACACGTAGAATTTGAAATCTAAAATGAAATGACATTTACATTATCACCCCCAAAAATGAAATACTGTACTTGGGTATAAATCTAACAAAATATGTACAAGGTCTATATGAGGAAAGCTACAAAACTCTGATTAATGAAATCAAATAACTAAATAACTGGAGGAATATTTCATGTTCATGGATAGAAAGACAATATTGTCAAGATGTAATTTCTTCCCAAATTGATTTATTGATTCAATAAAATACTAATAATAATCCTAACAAGTTATTTTGTGAATACGGACAAACTGATTCTAAAATTTATTTGGAGAGGCAAAAGAACCAGAATAGCCAACACAACACAGAAAGAGAAGAACGAAGTTGGAGGATTTACACTACTCAACTTTAAGACTTACTATGAAGCTACAGTAATCAAGACAGTGTGGTATTGAGGAAAAAATAGATCAATGTAGCTGAATAGAAAGCTCAGAAATAGACCAATATTCATTTAGTCATCAGATCTTTGACAAAGGAGCAAAGGCAATACAATGGAACAAAGATGAGATTCTTAACAATTTTTTTGGGAACAACTGTATATCCACATGCAAAAAAAATGAATCTAGACACAGACCTTACACTCTTCACCAAAAGTACTTCAAAATAGCTCATAGACCTAAATGTAAAAGTCACAACTTTAAAACTCCTAGAATATAACATAAAAGAAAAACTAGGTGACCTTGACTGTGGCTATGACTTTTTAGATATAACAGTAAAGGCACAGTCCATGAGAGAACAAACTTGATAAGCTTAACTTCACTAAAATTAAAAACTCTGCTTTACAAAATACAATGTCAAGAGAATAAGAACACAAGACACAGACTAGAAGAAAATATTGCAAAAGACACATTTGCTAAAGACTGTTATCCAAAAAATACAAGAACTTAATTATGAGAAAATCCAGTTAAGAAATGAGCCAAAGATCTTAACAGACATCTCACCAAGGAAGATCTGCAGATAGCAAAAATGCATTTGAAAAGATGTTCCACATGATATGTCATCAGGAAAAGGCAAATTAAAGCAACACTGAGACACGACTGCATACATATTGGAATGACCAAAATCTGGAACAATGACAGCATCAAATGCTGGTGAAGTTGTGGAGCAATAGGAGCTCTCTTACATTGCTGGGGGAAATGCAAACTGGTACAGCCAGTTTGGAAGACAGTTTCTGATTTCTTAAAAAATCTAAACACATTCTTACCAAATGATCTAGCAATCACACTCTTTGGTATTTACCCAAAGAAGCTGAAAACTTATGTCTACACGAAAACCTGCACCTGGATGTTTATAGAAGCTTTATTCATAATTGCCTAAACTTGGAACAACGAAGATGTCCTTCAGTACATGAATGAAAAATAAACTGTGTTACATCCAGACAATGGAAAATTATTCAGCACTCAAAAGAAATGAGCTATTAAGCCATGGAAAAACATGAAGAAAACTTAAATGCATATTACTAAGTGAAAAAGCCAGTCTGAAAATGTTACATAATGTATGATTTCAATTACATGATATGCTGGAAAAGGCAAAACTGAGGAGACGGTAAAAAGATCTGTAGTTGCCAGGGGTTGGATGTCATAAATTTGTCTGTACCTATAGAGTGTACTACATCAAGAGTAAACTGTAAACTATGGACTCCAGGTGATGATGATGTGTTGATATAGGTTCATTAGCTGTAACACATGTACCACTCTAGTGGAGGATGTTGGAGAAGGCTATTTATATGTAAGTTCAGAATGTATATGGGAAATATCTGTACCTTCCTTTCAGTTTTACTATGCATCTAAAACTACTCAAAAAATTGTCTTAAAACACACACACAGGCTTCACTAGTGGCGAGGAGTTTGAGAGTCCGCCTGCCGATGCAGGGGACACAGGTTCGTGCCCCGGTCTGGGAAGATCTCACATGCCGCGGAGCGGCTGGGCCCGTGAGCCATGGCCACTGAGCCTGCACGTCCGGAACCTGTGCTCCGCGACGGGAGAGGCCACAGTGGTGAGAGGCCTGCATACCGCAAACACACACACACACACACACACACACACACACACACACGCCGCATGATTGTACTTATAAAAGGTTCAAAACTATTCCTTGGCATTACAGAATGATATTGGTTACCTTTAGTGCAGAGAACTGAGACAGTGGTTGGGAAGGGACAAGAGATATCTTCTTTAGTACAAGTCACATTGTATTTCTTGACCTTGATGATAGTCTCCTGAGTTTTTTCATTTTGTGATGATTCATGGGGTTTTACTCCATGATATTTATACTTCAATTTTTTTTTAATGAAAAAATAAAGAAGTAAGTAATCCAGAGTCCCTGTTCCCATTTTACTCTCTCCAAGTAGGAACTATTGTTTAACTCCTATTCTTGATTATAACCTAAATTTAGGCTTTAAATTTAGAGTATGGCTAAACAGAATAGAAAGTTAAGAGTGAGAGATCCATGCTGAAATCAAGGTCACAGGATATGAAAGAATATAAATGAAGTAAATGATTGTTATCTTGGGCCAAAATCCAATATATACATAGGAAAATGTACTTATTTTAATTTCCAGGGATTCTGGAAAATGTGGCAGCATAGGCAGTTTAAAGTATACAGGATATTACTTATCACGTTTACATTCCCACTACAATAATTTTTATTGGGGAACATGGGTTTATATAATTTCTTTTGGAAAAAGAGTTCAGTTGTAATCAGAGAAAATTATGTTAGTATTCATTTGAATGTGTGAACATTTAATATTGACCATACAAAATTTTCAGTGGGGGCTTAAAATGTGATATATGAAGGAGTTTAAGTACAATACATTTAATAACATGAACATTCGCTGTTTTACTAGCAAGAACTAAGTTTTCCTCATCTATACAACACACTTAGCAGTGTTAATGTTCTTTTCCTATGGCTACAAATAATCTTCAGAAAAACTTTGTAAAATTCCTCATCGTAGTCAATCTAGTGCTGACACTTAGGTAGTTAAGTATGACTCATTTCATGGGAAAATAATCATTCTCTTAAACTTCCTGGACAAAGTACAAAATCTCCTCTGTGGGAGAGAGAAAGAAATCTATGCAAGACTTATTATGTTAAAGGAGGTGAATAAAAGGACCCTTGGCAATTTTCACCTCTGAAGAAGATGTCTGTTTATTGTTTGACATTTTCTTGACAGTCAGTTATTGAGATATAATGTGGAAACTTGGCAAAAGATGCATAGAATATTTTTTCTAAATTGTTGTTTATTGAACTTCACGCTTTGTGTCAAACAGCTGGAGGCTAGGGGAAGGATATGAAGCCTTAAAGAAGACTGGCTCTGATGTGACTTTGCCTTTGCCTCTATCAAATAGCAAAATAATGAATTATTATGGGTAATAGAGGACAATAATGGTTATTGAAAGATGGAAGATTCCTTTTACCTGGTCTACAAGAGCTTTAATTCTGAAAAGCCTTTGCCATGTACAGAAAGAAGTCCTATGGAAATTCAAATCACAGAACCTGATCACATTTGTTAAAATACAGTTCTAAGACATGTCTAAAGGGTCAAGCATAAATGGAGATTCTAAATATTTATTTAAGAATCTCTCATTTTCCCACAATTTCTCCTAGTTTATTATATGTCTAAGATGTCCTTAAAGCTCTCATTAGGGCCACGAGCAGTCAGTCACTATGGTCAACTATAGACCATGTATGTATATAACCTATGTAGCAGGAAATCAAAAGCATTTGTTGTTACTTAAGTCCCCTTTCCAACCTTTGCCATCATTTTAATTTTCTAACTTTATTTACTGTTGTGATTCTAACCTAGTGCATTATATTTTTGTAGTTATCTTTTTAAACAATAGACAAAACTTATGCAAGCTGGATTTTAACTTGTAGGTAAGGAAACTGAAGATCATATGTCACATATTTGGATTATAAGTGATGCAGTTGGAGAAAACATTACTTGAGTCAAAGTCCATCTGATTCCAGAGCAAATGTTTATCCAGTACTTCACTACTTGACTCCCACAGCATTCTCCTTCAGGAAATTTTTAAAAAGATTAAGAAACCAAAAAACCTCTTACCGACTGCTAAAACTGCATATCAGTTATGTTATTTTGTGACCACTGGCATCTAAATGTGACATGGCTAATCTTAGGAGTACCATCCAAGTTGTGGAATGGGTTAAACTAAGTGCTTTGGGTGGTCACAAACTCATTATTAAGTTTATACACTAGAAACAAATAGATTGGCTGGACTTTGAGGACAGTGATACAAGATGGCAGCCCCTACAAGTTCAAGAATAGAAGCCCCTCATGTTGGAAGAATTCAAAGAATACCAGAAAACAGTAGGAGATGGCACAGTTAGCTGGGGTCTAGAAGATGACACACATGACACAAAATGGACAGGGATGCTAATTCGGCCTCCAAGAAAAATTTATGAAAACTGAATATTCAGCATAAAATAGAATGTGGACCTAAATACTCAGAAGAACCTTCCCTTTGTGAGATTTATAACAATAATATGAATGGAGTTAATAGTTCTAATGGAGTGATGAACTCAAGAGCCATATCTGCTGTCAAAATGGCAGAATTCCTATAGCATCAAAGTTGTCCTATAAGAGCTTTGGCACCTAAGAGTGTTGAAAGAACATATGAAACTCCCTCAGCCACACAAACAACCCTCCCCCTCTATTCTATTTAAACTGTTTTCATTTCACAGCAGTAAATCTTCTAGATATGTCTTGTAGACCTTAAAGTTGTAGAAAGGAAACTCACATTCAAAGCAATTTATCTTAAGATCCTATAAGTGATACTAACTTTTTGTTCATTTGAAATATATAAATTGTGCTATAACATGTAATCCTGTCAAGTGTAACCACTAATCCATTTAGTTGAACTTTTGGATTAAGAAAATATATTTAAATTGATTTCCATTAGAACCGGTGGGTCATACCTAACTCAACTGAGAAAAGAGACATCACACAATCACTTTGTTGCTGATTATATGGTCTGGGGTCTCTATGTTTTCTCCCTTCACCTCCTCCTGGATCCCCTGCCTCTTTCCTCTCTTTTCCTCTCCAGGTTGGGTGGTTTTTTTAGATGTTAAAATTTCAGGTCACAACCTGTGGGACTATTGTTGGGTGTATGAAGGTTCCTCTCTGTACCCCTGGTTTCTTTTATCTTTTTTTTTTTTTTAAGTCTTAAATTATGCCTACCTTCCCAATTATAGTCTTTTCCCCACTGTCCTCCATTACTGTTGGTGGAAGTATATATTGTACTCCCTATGCTGCCCTCTGAAATTGGCCTTTGATGAGGAATTCAGGAATTTTCCCATATCATCTTTCCCACACATTAAATAAAGAGTGCTACTTTTTCTTTTCTTCTCCTCAAGTTCCTTTTTGTACTGTCACCACCCAGAACTTTTCTTAATACTTCCTAGCTTTGAGTAGAAGCCATCAGGTAAGGTTGGAAAGAGTCTCTGACCTCCCTCATTTAGTTTTGGAACCACATTTAATTACTCTTCATCAGCCCCTGGGAAATGAGTATTAGGTCCTTAGCCCTGCCACTCTCTGCTGTCATCATTAGCTGATACATTTTTTTTTTTTTTTTTTTTTTTAGCCCAGGCTTTGATATAATGAAAAAAATCATCACCAATGTTATTCAGGTGTGCCAGCTCTTAAAGTCTTTGGTGATTAAACTTGGATAAACCACATGAATACACTTGTTAACACAAACAATCCCTCTGAATAAATTTTATTTTCCTGTAATTGCTTTTGCTTTTGAAAATTGTAGAAGTTTTACATTTTTAAGTTTTAAATTCTTCTTAAATTATAAAGTTTTAAATAACAGGTCTCTCATTTGGTCATCTTTGCAATTCATTTGTATCTAGTTTGGAATCTGACAACTGGAATGAAAAGAACCTTGAATTCAGTGCATGTTCTGTTTGTCATTATTCTCACCAGGGATTAAGAAAGAACCCAGTATGCATGACAGATTCCTGAAACTGGAGGGCTTGACTTCCTGGTAAATTGCTGCCACTCTTTTAGCCTCTCCATGTGTTCACTAACCCAGAAGTCTCTGAACCCTGCCCTTTTGGCTTTTATGGAGCCTTCATTAAATTGGCATGATTGATTAAATCATTGGTATTTTGTTATTAAGTCAATCTCCAGCTCCTTTTCCCTGTGGGTAAAGGGGCAGTGGGGTTTGAACTGAAAGTTACAACCCTCTAATCATATGGTTCCCCTGGCAGGCAGTCCAACATTTAGGGACTTTCCAAAAGTCACTTCTTTAATATAAAGTCAGGTGTGGTTGAAAGGGTCTTGTGAATAACAAGAGACACATTTATTGCTCTTATCATTTAGGAAATTCCAAAGGTTTTAGAAGTTCTCAGTCAGGAACTGGTATAAAGATGAAATATAGATTTCTTTATCATAAATCACAATATCATAACAATACTAGCTTTGTGCCAGGTTTATAATTTCTGTCAATCATTTATGATCAGATTCTTAAAATCAGAAATCCTCTACTTAGTGTTTAATTTTATGAATACTTGAAAATGATTTTTTTCATATAGGTGACTTTTGAACTTCTAGAAAACATATACTAGTTAAATAATTTGAAATGTAGGTATAGTTTCTTTTTTTCTCTTTTTGTATTTGGCATTCTAAATATACCAAAATAAAATAATCCAGGAGATATTCAAGATGATGGAGGAGTAGGTGGATGTGGAGCTCATGCCTCTCCACAGATGCATCAGGAATACATCTATAGATGTAACAGTTCTCACAGAACACTGGCTGAAAACTAGCAGAAGACCTTGGACACCAGAAAGGACTATAAAGATCCCTTCATAACTGGAAGGGAAGCATTTGAGGCTGTCAGAAGAGGGTGAAGCAGCAGATCTGGGCCAGACGGGACAGAGTAAGAAATACACAGATGGTCATCACCACAGCCCTACATGCCCCAGACAGGGACGTGTGTTCACAGGCTACCCCTCCAAAAGCAGAGACAGTGAGAGGACGTGTGTGCACTGGTCCGCATGGGGAAGCAGTAGGGATGGAGCCCGGCACCACCTCCTGGTTCTCCCTCCAGGGAAACCAGGAAAACAAGAACTAGCAAGAGCTTGACAAATGCCTGGCTTTGAATTGGAGACCATTCACCTGCCTATTGCTTCATTTTGGAAAATTCACTGAAAATAACTAAGAAAAAAAAATACTTGAAAGAAAGAAAACAAAGAACAAAATACCCCAGAATTCCTAAAGAACAGGTCCTGGAACTCTGGCTGGGTGTCAGGCCTGAGCCTCTGAGGTCAGAGAGCCAAATTCAGGACATTGGTCCACCAGGGACTTCCTGGCCCCACATAATATCAAATGGCGTAATGACTCCCAGAGATCTCCATCTCAACGCTAAGACCCAGGTCCACTCAATGACCAGCAAGCTACAGTGCAGGACACCCTATGCCAGACAACTAGAAAGACAGGAACACAAACTCACCCATTAGCAGAGAGCCTGCCTAAAATCATAATAAGTTCACAGACACCACAAAACACACTACTGGATGTGGTCCTGCCCACTGAAAGACAATAACCAGCCTCATCCACCAGAACACAGGCACCAGTCCCCTCCAGCAGGAAGCCTACACACTGAACCAAGTTACCCACTAGGGGCAGACACCAAAAACAAAGGGAACTACGAACCTGTAGCCTGCAAAACAGAGACCCAAAACATGGTAAGTTAAGCAAAATGAAAAGACAGAGAAATATACAGCAGATAAAGGAACAAGGTAAAAACCCACCAGACCAAACAAATGAAGAGGAAATGGGCAGTCTACCTGAAAAAGAATTCAGAGTAATGATAGTAAAGATGATCCAAAATGTTGGAAATAGAATAGAGAAAATAAAAGAAACGTTTAACAGGGACCTAGAAGAACTAAAGAGCGAACGAACAATGATGAACAACACAATAAACGAAATCAAAAATTCTCTATTAGGAATCAATAGCAGAATAACTGAGGCAGAAGAATGGATAAATGACCTGGAAGATAAATAGTGGAAATAAATACTACTATATTCGAATTATAGGGTTCTCAGAAGAGGAAGATAAAAAAAAGGGGACTGATAAAATATTTGAAGAGATTATAGTTGAAAACTTCCCTAATATGGATAAAGAAATAGTTAAGTCCAGGAAGTTCAAAGAGTCCCATTCAGGAAAAATTCAAAGAGAAACACGCCAAGACACAAATTAATCAAACTATCAAAAATTAAAATACAAAGAAAAAATATTAAAAGGAGCAAGGGAAAAACAACAAATAACATATAGTGAAATCTCCATAAGGTTAACAGCTGATGTTTCAGCAGAAACTCAGTAAGCCAGAAGGAAGTGGCAGGACATATTGAAAGTGATGAAAGGGAAAAACCTACAACCAAGGTAACTCTACCCAGCAAGGATCTCATTCAGATTTGATGGAGAAATTAAAACTTTTACAGACAAGCAAAAGTTAAGAGAATTCAGCACCACAAAACCAGCTTTACAGCAAACGCTAAAGGAATTTCTCTAGGCAGGAAACACAAGAGAAGGAAAAGACCTACAATAATAAACCTAAGACAATTAAGAAAATGGTATAGGAACATACATATTGATAACTACCTAAAATGTAAATGGATTAAGTGTTCCAACCAAATGACAGAGACTGGCTGAATGGATACAAAAACAAGACCCATACATATGCTGTCTACAAGAGAACCACTTCAGACCTAGGGACACGTACAGACTGAAAGTGAGGGGATGGAAAAAATATATTCCATGCAAATGGAAATCAAAAGAAAGCTGGAAGATCAACACACATATCAGACAAAATAGACTTTAAAATAAAGACCATTATAAGAGACAAAGAAGAGCACTACATAATGATCAAGGGATCAACCCAAGGAGAAGATATAAAAACTGTAAATATTCATGCACCCAACATAGGAGCACCTCAATACATAAGGCAAATGCTAACAGCCATAAAAGGGGAAATCAACAGCAACACAATCATAGTAGGGGTCTTTAACACCCCACTTTCACCAATGGACAGATCAACCAAAATGAAAATAAATAAGGAAACACAAACTTTAAATGATACATTAAAAATGATAGACTTACTCGATATTTATAAGACATTCCATCCAAAAACAGCAGATTACACTTTCTTCTCAAGTGCTCATAGAACATTCTCCAGAATAATGATGTCTTGGATCACAAATCAAACCTTGGTAAATTTAAGAGAATTGAAATCATATCAAGAATCTTTTCTGACCACAAAGCTATGACACTAGATATCAACTACAGAAAAAAATCTGTAAAAAGTACAAACACATGGAGGCTAAACAATACACTACTAAATAACCAAGAGATCACTGAGGAAATCAAAGAGGAAATCAAAAAATACCTAGAAACAAATGACAATGAAAACACGATGACCTATGGGATGCAGCAAAAGCAGTTCTAAGAGGGAAGTTCAGAGAAATACAACCCTACCTCAAGAAACAAGAAACATCTCAAATAAACAACCTAACCTTACACCTAAAGCAATTAGAGGAAGAAGAACCAAAATTCCCCAAAGTTAGCAGGAGGAAAGAAGTCACAAAGATCAGATCAGAAATAAATGAAAAATAAATGAAGGAAATGATAGCAAAGATCTATAAAACTAAAAGCTGGTTCTTTGAGAAGATAAACAAAATAGATAAACCACTAGCCAGACTCATCAAGAAAAGAAGGGAGAAGACTTAACTGAATAGAATTGAAATGAAAAAGGAGAAGTAACAACTGACACTGCAGAAATAGAAAAGATCATGAGAGATTACTGCAAGCAACTATATGCCAATAAAGTGGAAAACCTGGAAGAAATGGACACATTCTTAGAAAATCACAGAAACAGAAAATATAAACACACGAATCACAAGCTCTGAAATTGAAACTGATTAAAAATCCTCCAACAAACAAAAGCCCAGGACCAGATGGCTTCACAGATGAATTCTATCAAACATGTAGAGAAGAGCTAACACCTTTCCTTCTCAAGCTCTTCCAAGATATAGCAGAGGGAGGAACACCCCCAAACTCATTCTATGAGGCCACTCATCACCCTGATACCAAAACCAGACAAAGATGCCACAAAAAAAGGAAACTAGAGGCCAGTATCACTGATGAACATGGATGCAAAAATCCTCAACAAAATACTAGCAAACAGAATCCAACAGTGCATTAAAAGGATCATACACCATGATCAAGTGGGGTTTATCCCAGGAATGCAAGGATTCTTCAGTATATTCAAATCTGTCAATGTGATAAACCATATTAAGAAATTGAAGGAGAAAAAACATATGATCGTCTCAATAGATGCAGAAAAAGCTTTTGACAAAATTCAACACCCAGTTATGATAAAAACCCTCCAGAACATAGGCATAGAGGGAACTTACCTCAACATAATAAAGGCCATATGTGACAAACCCACCTCCCACATGGTTCTCAATGGTGAAAAATTGAAACCCTTTCCTCTAAGATCAGGAACAAGACAAGGTTGTCCACTCTCACCACTCTTATTCAACATAGTTTTGGAAGTTTTAGCTTCAGCAATCAGTGAAGAATAAGAAATAAAAGAAATCCAAATCAGAAAAGAAGTAAATTGTCACTGTTTGCAGATGACATAATACCATACATAGAGAATCCTAAAGATGCTACCAGAAAACTACTAGAGGTAATCAATGAATTTGGTAAGGTTGCAGGATACAAATTTAATGCACAGAAGTCTCTTGCATTTGTATACACTAATGATGAAAAATCTGAAAGAGAAATCAAGGAAACACTCTCATTTACCATTGCAACAAAAAGAGTAAAATACCTAGGCATAAACCTACCTAAGGAGACAAAAGACCTCTATACAGAAAACTGTAAGACACTGATGAATGCAAATAAAGAGGATACAAACAGATGGAGAGATATACCATGTTCTTGTATTGGAATAATCAACTTTGTGAAAATGACTATAATACTACCCAAAGCAATCTACAAATTCAATGGAATCCCTACCAAACTACCAATGGCATTTTTCACAGAACTAGAACAAAAAAGTTCATGATCCGTATGGAAACACAAAAGACACTGAATAGCCAAAGCAATCTTGAGAATGAAAAATGGAGCTGGAGGAATCAGGCTCCCAGACTTTGTACTATACTACAAAGCTATAGAAATCAAGACAGTATGGTACTGGCACAAAAACAGAAATATAGATCAATGGAACAGGATAGAAAGCCCAGAGATAAACCCACACACATATGGTCACCTTAACTTTGATAAAGGAAGCAAGAATATACAATGGAGAAAAGACAGCCTCTTGAATAAGTGGTCCTGGGAAAACTGGACAGCTACATGTAAAAGAATGAAATTAGAACACTCGCTAACACCATACACAAACGTAAACTCAAAAGGGATTAAAGACCTAAATGAAAGGCCAGAGACTATAAAACTCATAGAGGAAAACATAGGCAGAACACTCTATGACATATATCACAGCAAGATCCTTTTTGACCCACTTCCTAGAGAAATGGAAATAAAAACAAAAATAAACCAATGGGACCTAATGAAACTTAAAAGCTTTTGCACAGCAAAGGAAACCATAAACAAGATGAAACCACAACTCTCACAATGGGTGAAAATATTTGCAAATGAAGCAACTGACAAGGGATTAAGTTCCAAAATATACAAGCAGCTCATGCAGCTCAATATCAAAAAGAAAAAAAAAACCCAGTCCAAAAATGGACAGAAGACTTAAATAGACATTTCTTCAAAGAAGATATACAGATTGCCAACAAACACATGAAAGGATGTTCAATGTCACTAATCATTAGAGAAATGCAAACCAAAACTACAATGAGGTATCACCTCACACCAGTCAGAATGACCATCATGAAAAAAATCTACAAACTATAAATGCTGGAGAGGGTGTGGAGAAAAGGGAACCCTCTTGCATTGTTGGTGGGAACATAAATTGATACAGCCACTATGGAGAACAGTATGGAGGTTCCTCAAAAAACTAAAAATAGAACTATCATATTACCTAGCAATCCCATTACTGGGCACATACCCTGAGAAAACCATAATTCAAAAAGCGTCACGTACCACAATGTTCATTCCATCTCAATTTACAATAGCCAGGACATGAAAGTAACCTAAGTGTCCATCGACAGATGAATGGAATAAGATGTGGCATGTATATACAATGGAATATTACTCAGCCATATAAAGAAAGGAAATTGAGTTATTTGTAGTGAGGTGGATGGACCTAGAGTCTGTCATACAGAGTGAAGTAAGTCAGAAGGAGAAAAACAAATACAGTATGCTAACACATATATATGGTATCAAAAACAAGAAAAATATTTCTGAAGAACCTACAGGCAGGACAGGAATAAAGATGCAGATGTAGAGAATGGACTTGAGGATGTGAGATGGGGGAAGTGTAAGCTGGGGCAGAATGAGAGCGTGGCATGTACATATATACACTACCAAATGTAAAATAGGTAGCTAGTGGGAAGCCGCTGCATAGCACAGGGAGATCAGCTCAGTGCTTTGTGACTACTTAGAGGGGTGGGATAGGGAGTGTGGGAGGGAGACACAATAAGGAGGAGACATGGGGGTGCATGTATATGTATAGCTGATTCACTTTGTTATACAGCAGAAATTAACACACCATTGTAAAGCAGTTATACTCCAATAAAGATGTTAAAAACATAATAATCCATACATTTTACGCTAAATGATTTTTTCAAATGACAGAAATAATACAATTTAGTAATAATGTCCTTTATTCAAGGGAAAATAATTCATGGGTTTGGGGAGTACAGCACCTCACAAGCAGTGGGTCGCTTCCCAAGGGATTTGGGGCAAGAGTCAGTTTACAAATCTTTAGAATAGGCAACTTGGAAATAGGGCCTGATTGGCTAGGAGGTCTGGGATTTCCTTATAAGGCTGGTAGGTCCTATTTTCTAGGGTAAAATGAGCTAGCTACAGTCAGTTTGGAGGACTGTGATTGGTTGTATGTAGTTTCCTTGCCAGTGTGGCATTTCTAGTAAGTGCTGGAAGACTTATTGTAGAGTTGTGACATGGGCTGGGCCACAGGAGCAGCCTCCTTTTTGTGGGTTCTGATGCACAAATTACCTTCATCAGTATTGCACTGTTCTAACAGGCTTCATGGAACCTCCAACACACCAGTGTATGCTGAAAGTGCTCAAATATGTGGTGGTTCCACATTGCCAGTTCTACTGCATGGTGGTCTTCAGAATGCCTAATGTGAATGGCAAGCCAAACTTTTCTAAGAGAGACTATAAGAGAAATAGAACGATTCTGGGGTTATTTCTAGAAAAGTTTTCTATTATCTTTCAACTGAGTTCCTGAGTAACTATATAACGAAAGAAGCTATATGCTTATTTTACTTGCAGAGAGAAAGGCGGATCAGTGGTTTAGGCAGGTTAATGTCAGATAATTCAGTATTTTTATTTTGTGGGTGTTGTAGTAGCAAACAAACTAAGGCACAAATATGGTCAAGAACATTTTGAGGGTCCACGTGGATAAAATAGTCTGTATTATGTATAAAATGTAGGCAAGAATAAAGTAGAAAGAAATATTAAGGGGTCCCCTTTGTTAGTTGACAAAAGCATAGAAATAAATTATGCAAAATATACTTTTGACCATGTCATAGATAAGTAGCTACAGCAAGGATAATCAAAATATATTATTAATATTAATTTATATTTGCATAAGCTTTTACTTATAGAGACTAAAATACTGTTTAGCAATGAGAATTTTGATCATTTTAATAAAAAATAAGAACTTATAGCATAAGCAATCCAGTTTGTAAAAATAATGAATTACAGTATCTTTAAATATATCAACAAATATTCAACTGATTGTCCAAATCCAATATTTAATATTTCTGGAATTTCTATGGAAATTCTTGACACTTTAAATGAAAACAAAATTTAAGTCTTGAGCACAACTGAGATGCAAGAAAATTGCAATTTGGTGGTAGCGTTTCAAAAGATTCCTGAAGTTGTGGAAAACAGAAACAAAATAAGTTCTGGGAATGTGCCCCAACTAGCTATAAATAAGTATTTGCATTTTTCACATTATGATCTACAGAAGTTTTCTCGTCCTTCTTCTCAGCCAGAGCACACTTTATAGCTTCTTTTATTTTATACTGACTCTGAGTAGTTTATTCTGGTGAATTTACACTTAAAAAAATACATATGCTTTACTACTGGTTTTTCCAGACCAATTAATCAACAAAATTCAAGTCAGAGAGGGACTATTGGTCATCTAAATAAGGAGATAAATTCTAAAACTTTGAAAAAATTTTTGCATGCCTGAAGGAATTCTCCTTCAGACATCTATCATTTCACAAATCTATTCAGATAGGAGACATTTAACGACACTGACAATCAGTCCTCCTTGAAGCGGACTATAGGGCTTTACTTTCTTGTCAGAAACAATCAATGGACTTTAGAACAAAAACTCAGCAGTAGTGAAACTGAGAAAAAGGAAAAGGGGAATTTCATGGTCCAGGATGCATTTCAACAAGCTTAAACTCTAAGTGACAGATGAGGAATTTAAGCTGCTCCATATAATTCTACAAATGAGGTGTGTGAGAGAAGTTTTCATTAAAATGAGTCTCACTTTACACAGGCTTATGAGTGTTCCTGATCATGTTCTCTGACTCTCATTAAAGGACCTGCAAAGTGTAAAGCTTCTCCAACACAGTTTTTCACACTCACTCTCTATATGTTTATATATATGTGATATATGAATTTCACCAGCAAAACATCTTGAAAGAGTATTTGAACTGAAAAATATATTCATAACATGAATTAAACAAGAGTTCTGTTTGATCTTTCCTTGAGAGAAATGCATTTACATTTTCAAATGTGATCATTTATTAAAGTGCCATAGTTTGTGTCAGACATGGCAGAAAAGATCATGCTTTCTAGCTGGGGTGCAGGCTTTGGCTACAGGTGAATGGATTCACAAATGAGTCTTGGGGCACATTTTTGTTATTCAGTGAATCTTTTAATTCCTTGTAAATGTTATGATTATTAGAATCATGCTTTTGATGAATATCTCTAGGGCTTATAATGAAATAAATGCAAATCAGTATTTAGAAAGTCTAGATTAATACTATCATCATGTTGCTTTAATTATTTTAAATGGGATATCCATAATCAAATTCCTCATTGTGGCTTTTTTATTCTTACTATTTTCAACACATTTGTATTACTCTTTGTCAATAAGCATATATGTATGCCCAAGCTATTTTTACAACAGGAAAATACATTTAATGTCTGGATATTTAAATTTCATGAAAGATAAGAAGACTTATTAAGAGAAAACCTAAACCTAAAAGACTTAATAGTATCATTAGAAAATTGGTTTTTATTATGATAAATTAATAAAGTGTGTTGTTTCATTTTTACATTTGAAATAATTACTCTTGTATAGCTATTTTTATATAAATGAACTCTACATGCCTTTTTAAAATTCAATTTATATAACAGAAAACTAAATGACACTGAGATTGCCTTGACTTACCTTGGTGACTTCTACAAGCTGAAAGTTTCAGTCATATGATCTATGTTTAATAATTTAACACATTAATAATACTTTAGATGTGGATTGTTGAACATAAGCATGCAGATTATTTAAATGAATATTTAATTTTTATTCACCTTGCCAGAAGACAGAACATGCATTTAATTGTCTGACATGAAAAATGTAAGAAAGATCAGTAAAACAGTAATATAAAAAAAAGTTTAAAATAAAATATGTACATCTCTTACTTTTTGGGCCACAAATAATAATAATTGGCTTGTCATTTGATATTATATAAAAAAGTATTGGACAATTTCACCTTATTTTTCAGTTAGAAAAGGTTGAGTCTATATTGAGCCACATATTCAAAATGTACATTTTAATTTGGATCTATTTTTAAATTCTGAATATGTTAAATAACATTATGAATATTTTACATAATGAGATTAACACTGTGCCTAGAATGAACACCTGATGAATAAATACCTTTTTCGTGTTTTTCTTCTGTGTTGATTGCCAAAAAGACACTAGAGAAAACTACTGTTCAGGCAGGTTGGGACACTGACCCCACCAATAGGCAGTCAGGATGTGGCTGTGAGTAACACTCTGAATATTGCAGAAATGAATATTTTAATATTAATATGTGAAGAAGGGTGAAATTTATGGTGGAATTAGTCTAAAATACACAATCCAGATTTCCATATACTGGGTGTTCATGTTCTCTTACCCTATTTGGAGTAAATCAGCAACTAGGGAACAGTGTATTACACTCACACTCACACACACACACATACACACAGCTTTGCTGTAACTATATTCTAGAGACTCATACAGGGTGAGTTATAATGATTTACTTTTGCAAACTAATATTCTTTGACTATGGTTCACATGCTGAATTCTACTCTATAGCAAATACTGTTTAAGGACCCTCTGGTGTATTTAGAGTACTTAATGCAGCAGGCAGTGATTGGTGAGCATAGATGCTAGAACAGCTACTCCTGAGAATTTGCAAATCAAGCTGTAGCATTTCCCTTAATGTCTATTTTCAGTGTCCATTTTCACCCACCTTTTCCTTTTTTTTTCCTTCATGCTCTTTTTCCACTCTCATCTTTTTAGCTTTCAGCACCCAAATTGTGGGTGAGGGCATAATCAAGACTAAAGAATATTACTGCCATTTGGACAATTTCCTTTCCCTGCCTGTCCTACACCTCACCACACCTAACTTGTCCTGTCCCATTTCCAATGTCTTATGTACCTATGCCTTGATTTAATTTGTCCCAATTCTGAAGACACACTATAAATAAAGAAAACTCTGTCCTTCCACAGTAGGCTGTAATTTAAAGGAAGAGAGGAATATGCAATATAAGACCTTTATTGTATGTGTGGAAGTGGGGATAAATTCCTTCACACTACTGGGCTGAAATTATCCCTGTAACTTCATCTGCAATTTTCTCTGATTGGGGAGAATTATTTCTGTCTTGTTCAGTTCAGCTACAGGCAAATAGGCAAATTTAATTCCAGGAACTGAAATTTGAGAACATTGGAATGTTTCAGGTACTAACCTCTACATTTTACTGTCTTGTGAATTAACAGTATATTTAAGTAAAGTGAATAGAACCAACAACACTCATTAAAAAAAAAAGGGAGTAAATGACTATCTTTACATAGTTTAATTAACTCATACTAGGCATTCTTTTTTTTTTTTTCCTAAAAATACACAATTTATTGCCCTTTCTTTTAAGAGTAAAAGCCCTGATTTCTTTTCTCTCTCAATAATACACACATTTTTATGGAAGAAAACATAAAGAAAAACTCCACATAAAAACTCTATAACCAGATGGACTGTTACAGAGTTTTTCCCAAGTCCAATCCAAGTCTCAAACTCCCTTGAAGCTCTCACAACAATATGTCAGGTAACATTTGAGATAGCTCTTTGAGATACTTACTGCCTGGAAACTTTTCCACTTAGGATTTACACACAAGTACACCAGAGTAGTTCTCATTTTTAGGAACCTCATGAAAAATAAGAAATAGAAGTGTTTTTTGGTTAATATATATTTGGTTTAATTAAAGAGAGAAATCAGATGTCATGATGAGAGGTACTGTTGAGTGTTACAGTCAGATCTTTGGGTGATATTTTTATTTTAAACAAATACGCAAACTCTGAGTCAGAGAGCCAGAAGCTTCTGAGTTCTGATCCCAGAGCTGTCATTAGTTTCCTCTGCTCTAATGGATATGTCATTTGAGCCCTGTCTGCCTCCATCTTCTTATCAGTAATACCAGAATAAGACTGTAGTACTGACCTCAGAGGGGTAAAATAACAAGTATTTTAGCTTAAGAAATATACATTTTAAGTGTCTGGAAAAATTGTCTGTATTTTAAATATATATACTAGAGAAATAGGTTGGGTATATTCATCATTTGAAAAAAAAAGTTTTATTGTACTTATTGCAAAAGAAAAGGTATGTATTTTGTGAGCTAAAACAGAAGTTAAACATTTTCTTTCTTTGTGTTTCTTGGCTTCCAACACAGAGACTTTGGAATGCAAACTGACTTCTACATTGTTAGATGATTTCTGATATTTGTGAGGTTTTCATTCTGTAAAATAAATTGCTGCTATCCTTCTCAAATGATTCCCTATAATAGTAAGATTTTGTGCCTGAATTGAAGTGGGGGAGTGATAGTGTTAAAACATCTATATAAATGCAAAACAAGTAAATAATTTTAGCAAGGTTAATATAACCAATAAGAAAGAAAACAGTAGACAACACTTCAAACTGTTAATTGCATAAGGGGCCTCAAACTTCATTAGGCTATCCCACTTTCTCTTGTCAAATGCTATTGGTCCTTTAGAAATTTATCCTATCCAATATCTGCTACAATAACTCCTCTTAGGGATTATGAGAATTCAAGCCGTTTCTCCTGTGGCATTCACTCCTTTATAGCTTAGAGCCAAAGTGAATTAATACTTCCCACACAAAGAAAATATCAAATTTCAAACAACACAAATTTAGTGTTTATATAGTCATATAAAACAATCTTTGAGTTAAAAGATATTTTCTGTGTTTAAATAATCTCTTGCTTAAATCAAACATTTAACCCTTAAACTGCCTTGTCTGAAACCTTAGGTCTATATTTGGTAAAGGAATATTTTAATACTTTTTTTTCTTCATATAACTCATGGAACTATGGATGAATCAAATGCCTTTGCAATTTGAATTTGGTCTCTTAACTGCAGTGAACTAAGACATGAAAGCTCCTTTGTATATAAAGGAGAATAAACATAGCATATTGATTGAGTTGGATAAGGTTTTAAGGATTATCTGAATTGTCTGTGGTTGTATAAATTCACTATTTTTGCGAGATGATGTTAAATATATACACAAAATGTACATATTAGTATTTATGCATTTTAACATAAAGTGTAAATTAACAACAGAAATTGTTAAACATAGGGAGATTGGCTTGTTGACTCTTTTTAGTCTTAGCACCAGATATTTTATGGCATTATTAATTATCTATAATACTTTTGTTGAATGAATAATTTTGGATTATGTGTATCAGTTAATACTGGAAGGTTTAAACTACATATGAATACAATATGTGTTCCATAAAACAGAGGATGAGCCACATTGATAATTCAAAAGCCTAAGATATATTAAAAAATTTATGTTCAGGAATAATTTCAACCTCCAAAAATTTAAACTTCTTCCATAGGGGAATGTAGTTGCTTTATTTTATTTATTTATTTATTTATTTAAAACATCTTTATTGGAGTATAATTGCTTTACAATGGTGTGTTAGTTTCTGCTTTATAAAAAAGTGGATCACCTATACATATACATATACCCCCATATCTCCTCCCTCTTGCGTCTCCCTCAAACCCTCCCTATCCCACCCCTCTAGGTGGTCACAAAGCACCAAGCTGATCTCCCTGTGCTATGTGGCTGCTTCCCACTAGCTATCTATTTTGCGTTTAGTAGTGTATATATGTCCATGCCACTCTCTCACTTTGTCCCAGCTTACTGTTCCCCATCCCCATGTCCTCAAGTCCACTCTCTACATCTGTGTCCTTATTCCTGTCCTGGCCCTAGGTTCTTCATAACTTTTTTTTTTTTTTTTTTTAGTTTCCATATACATGTGTTATCATATGGTATTTGTTTTTCTCTTTCTGACTTACTTCACTCTGTGTGACAGACTGTATGTTCATACAAATAACTCAATTTTGTTTCTTTTTATAACTAAGTAATAGTCCATTGTATATATGTGCCAGAATTTTATCCATTCATCTGTCGATGGACACTTAGGTTGCTTCCATGTCCTGACTATTGTAAATAGAGCTGCAATGAACATTGTGGTACCTGACTATTTTTGAGTTATGGTTTTCTCAGGGTATATGCCCAGTAGTGGGATTGCTGGGTCATATGGTAGTTCTATTTTTAGTTTTTTAAGGAACCTCCATACTGTTCTCCATAGTGGCCGTATCAATTTACATTCCCACCAACAATGCTAGAGGGTTCCCTTTTCTCCACACCTTCTCCAGCATTTATTGTTTGTAGATTTTTTGATGATGACCATTCTGACTGGTGTGAGGTGATACCTCATTGTAGTTTTGACTTGCATTTCTCTGATGATTAGTGATATTGAGCAGCCTTTCATGTGTTAGTTGGCAATCTGTATATCTTCTTTGGAGAAATGTCTATTTAGGTCTTCTGCCCCGTTTTTGGATTGAGTTGTTTGTTTTTTTGGTATTGAGCTGCATGAGCTGCTTGTAAATTTTGGAGCTTAATCCTTTGTCAGTTTCTTCATTTGCAAATATTTTCTCCCATTCTGAGGGTTGTCTTTTTGTAAGTGGTACTGGGAAAACTGAGCAGGTACATGTAAAAGAATCAGATCAGAACACTCCCTAACACCATACACAAAAATAAACTCAAAATGGATTAAAGACCTAAATGTAAGGCCAGACACTATAAAACTCTTAGAAGAACACACAGACATTACACTCTATGACATAAATCACAGCAAGATACTTTTTGACCTACCTCTTAGAGAAATGGAAATAAAAACAAAAATAAACAAATGGGACCTAATGCAACTTAAAAGCTTTTGCACAGCAAAGGAAAGATATTGGCTTTTTAACAGAGCAAAGCAAAGTGCAAAATAGGTAGGGTCAGAAACCTTTAAATCTTAATCTCTACTTTGTTACTTACCTCTACTTACTGTGTGGCCTCAGGCAAGGCACTAAACCTTTCATTTTATTCAGTTTTGGGATAATATTACTTACTTTATATAGCTATTGTTTGTATTCAGTAAACAATGATTGCAAAGCTCTTTGAAGACTGTAAAATATACTATAAATACTGAGCTAAATTCTTTCATTCAGTATCTTCCACTGGGTTATAGACACAGAATTCCATACATATGGTGAATACTGTGTGAAGAGTAACTGATAATGAGACTTTGGGAGAATTTTGGGTGAGCAGAATGTTATGCAATTAAGAAGGTGTTATTTATCCTGTTTATCAGAGGTAATTCTTAATTGCTGAGGCAAGCCATGGGACTTCTAAAAATCAACAAATGGGTACAAAATCCAGTTTAAATATTGTATTTTATAATAAAGAACTATATTCCATATATATTGTAGAATGAATTGAAAATATATTTAACAATTATATTCATCAGCTGGCTGATAAATTAGGATTAGATTCAGTTGTGAGTTACAGATAAACCCGAATTCGAGTATCTTAAATAAAATAAATTATGTAATGATTATTACCTGTAGGTCATGAGTCCCTGGCTGGTATGGACCACCGTAGTGTCCAATGCAGTTCTTCTCTTTTATTGTTTGCCCATCTTCAACATGTGGCTTCCAGAGCATAGTCAGAAATGATTTATCCAGTTCCAGTCACAATCTTCCCTTTCCAGAGAGGAAGAAAAAGAAAAGGATAGCGAAGAACAAAGGGCATATACCAGCATAATCTTTCAGAAATCTTACAGAAGCTACGCTATGACTCCCATTGAACAGTGCTTGGCCACATAACTGTACTTAGCTACACAGGAAGCTGGAAATATATTTTTTCTAAATGCCACGTGTCAAACTACAAATTCTATTGTTCTGAAAGGAGAAAATAGATATTGTGGTACAACAAACAACCCTATGGTACAGCTTTTATTAACAGACAATTTCAGATTGTTAAAACACATAGCCATATCTCAAGATGTAAATAACTACAGAATATCTATAAAAGGAAAGAAATTGCAGAGAGAGATTTTTTAGTATAGGGCTAAATGTGTCTCACCTGTTAAATCAAATACATATACTATTAATTAATTAATTATATGTAATTAAATAATAAAACTGGTTTGTTTAGTCGTACTGAATCACTTGCCCAAAAGAGAACTATGTATGTTCATAGAGACATGAAGATAGGAATCTAGGTCAGATAATTACTAAAAGGGGAATCATAATTTAAATCCACTAGAATGATTATAATTGGATAGTTTAGTTGAGCAGGATTTGAGGTTCTTGAGGATAAAGTAGATGTATAATTCTTACATCAGGAAACTAGCTGAGATAGGTTGCATGGATCTGGATCACACTCTAGACTTTAGCATCTTGCCTTGGAAATACGCTGTTTAGTGTGTTAAGGAGATTAACTGATTAGAGACAGTTCATGGGACAATGAAAAGTTTATTGCCTCCTCTGGGAAAAGAGCTCAAAAAAGAGCTCTTACTGAAGTTAAGAAAATCTAGGACTAGAGAAAAAAAGTAATATGTTGTTTAACTACTACGTTTCATACGTGCTGGGCACCCCTTCATGTGTTGCTCATTTATTCATGACAACTTATTCATGACAACACATTGTGAGATAGCATAATATTTTTCAGCTAAATATTTGGAAATACAGAAAATTTAAATTATTTGATTAAAATCTGACAGCATGTCAAATTACAAACCCAGCATTAAAAGCCAGATACACTGGACTCTCAAGTAAGTGCTCCTTCTATTACCATGAAACATCCCCAAAGAGATCCAGTAATGTCACTTTTTATTTGAAGACACCTTGTAGATGTCAATAAATAGCATACATATTTTACAGATTGAAATAAAAATATTCCAAGTTCATGCTTATATTTAATTATCCATATATCATTAGTTAACATAGTGGTTCACGAATAATCCATTTCTTTTGCCAAAATGATATGATTATTTTAGTGTTTGATTTAGGCCTAATAAAATAGTTCACTAAAGGTGAAATAAAAGTAGAAACAAGCACTGGTTAAAATATTCACACTACATCATACAATAATCAATGACATATACATTTTTATTTTAAAAATTATAAAATATTGATTTGAAAAAATATTTATATTCAGGTTTGGGGAAAGTGCCTCAAAAAGGCCTTAAAAATGCCATTAGTGGGAGGCCAAATTGATACTCTTTTAGAAAAGAATATTAGCAATGTAGAAAGAGTGTTAAAAATTTCCCTACCCTTTGATCATGCTCTTTGAATTGTCTTCTAGGAAACTATTATGTAACATATAATTGGAGATTAGGGCACAGATTTATGTGCAAGAGTGTGCATTGTAGAAGTACTCAAATTAGTAAATTGGATCAAAGTTAAATATTCCAAAAAGGGAAAGTACTGCCTAAGCCATAGCATAGTTATATTTTAGGATATGGTATTATTGAAATTATGCTATAATATTATTAGATAACATGGTGAAATGTAGCACAGTGAACTGAGAGAAGGGCCAGGTCTTCTAAAAAATTTGGGGGCTCTTTTTACAAAGCCAACAATTCACGAGGATTTTATACCAGAAGATGGGTTTTCTAGGTCATATTGCTATACTTTAACCAAACGAAGAATGATTAAGAAACAAATCTTTTTCTCCCCTTCAGAAAATCTGGATATTCAGATTAGAAGGCTTTAAAATAACCTAGTGATTTTTTTCACCTGAAAACAATTTGGCTACTGTAATATTTATTCTGTGTATACTTGTTACTATTATAAGGATTGTGTCAAGAGTTTGGAATTTAGAAAAACATAGCTTCTACATTTTGTAGTTGATACCTTTTCACAAGAACTCGACCACATAAATGCATCTTTCCCTGTGCCTCGGTTTCCAAGTTACAAGACAAAGACATCAATGATAAACTACCTCCCAGGGATGTTTCTGAGCATGAGTTAATGTCTGTAAAGCCTCCACAGAGAGCAGAGGATGGATAATGAAATAGACTCTCAAAGTAGTATTAGCGCTCTCATCTTTCTCATTAGTTTCTAAGAGGCTTCATGCCAACTGTTAGCATTTCAGCTGCCAGAACGAGGGGTTCCTATTTTAATTTTGTCTGGAAGAGTGAGAGTTCGTTGAACATCTGGGGTTCACCTCAGCTTAATTCCAATAATGTTTCTATGGAATCAGGTATGCGAAGTGTGATGGCCAGTATCACAAAGGAATTCATATCTAATTTTAGGCCTGCTGTTTCAACTTCTAATTTAGCTTACATTTTAAACCTATTAGGAAAAGCAGTATCTAAGTAACATATCTGAGATTTATTTGAAGTTTTTATGTGAGAAAATTTTGCTTTAAATTAAATTACATTAAAACCATGTCTATGGGGAGTGGGCAAACAGAATGGGATTAGGATGATTTTGGCCAGCTCCCTTCACCTTATTTTTTTATATTATGTCTTGTCATGGCCAAGACATGAAAAAATAAACATAAATAAAAATAAATAATTCATTCTTTCACTTTTAAAAATATATATATTGGAGGTGCTTATTGGGTGTCAAATGGTGCTAGCAATACAGCAGAATTCAAAGCCAGTGAAAAGCCTGCCTCCGTGGAGGATATATTTTGTAGCACCTTATAAGACCTAGGATGATTGGACCATATTTTTAAAGCTTCCCTATGCCTGTCACACTGCCTGTCAGTAGTAGGCACTTGGCGCGAGTTTGATGAAAGAAAAAGTGAATGAGTGACTCAGGCACATCATGGTTGTGTAGACACAGCCAAGAATTTCATTTGCATTAACTAATTTCTGGGGAGTTATTGGCACTGGATGATATGGGCTAATCAGAATTAAATAAATATTTAATTAACTTTACAAGGTAGCTGTTGTTGTTTTTAAGATTACTGTACCTCTACCAATGGAATAAATGTTAGACACATACATATAGACTGATGAGCGTAGCTGAAGTTTTCCCAGGATTCAGGAAATTAATTTTCATGAGTCATAACTAAGGAAGATGAGAGGGGATAAAATGGAATCAAATCACATTATATTCTTTCAAATAATATAGACAATGGTCAGAGTTTCTATGACTCACATTGTTCTTCAGTGCAGAGCAGTAGAAATGGTATCTGATTTCTAGGGTAAAGTCAAGGACAGTGCTGTCCAAGAGAACTTTCTGCAATGATGGTAGTGTTATAATAGCTCTGCTGGACAATATGTTAGCCACAGGCCACATGCAGCTATTGAGCACTTGAAATGTAGCTAGTGCAAATGAAAAACTAAATGTTTAACTTTAATTTAAATAGTCATATGTGGTTAGTGGCTACCATATTGGGCAATGCAGCTCTAGTAGAAAAAACAATGAGTAACAACTCAAAGAATTATTTTGCTAAAATTCTTGCATGACAGTTGGAGAACATGTATCGGATTATGGTGGCAACAACTTTGGAAGTGATGAATCATAACCTGGCAGCTGGGAGCTGGGAAGGTGGAGAACAGGGAGCAGTACAGCCACAGTCTGTGGTTAAAGCTCCAACTAAGGAAAGAGACAGACCTGGGTTTAAATTCTGATTTCAAAACTTCTAGCAGTGAGACTTTGGGCAAATAAACATAGCCACATTCAACTGTGAGGCAAGGATAATAATATTCACACCCGTATCATAAGGTTATCATGAGAATTAAACATGATAAAGCAGGGATAGCACCTGATATTCTGTCAGTGTGTAATATGTGATTGCAATTATTATGAGTATACTATTATTAACCAATCTGAAGTGTTCTCAGGTGATATGTATATAAAGGGAATAGCATGATTAAATGACCTGTTTAATATATGATATTAAATGACTTGCTCTGACAGTCATTCTGGCTGGATAATCATTGCCCTCTGCTACTTCTCCCAGTAAAAATGTATTTCATCAAGTCTTGACTAAAATAACTTACACTGAAAGTTTACTTGAAAACAGTAGAGAAAATGCAATCCCTCTTTATGCTTGGAGGTGGGGAGAGTAATGTCCATGTGCTACTTTGTGGTGCTTTGCTCCTATTCTTACCATGCCCTTAAGGATATATTATTTAGGATATTTGGATGGTTAACTTCTGTATCATTTTTCCTCCTATTTTGTAAACAAGGAAATCCAAGCTCAGAGAGTTTTTCATTCCAGAATTATTACTACTTTGGCTGGATCATTAGCCCCTTGAGGACAGAATATACTCCAGAGATTTGATATTCTGGTTCTTGAAGATGGAATGCTCTAGTTTGTCCTAGTGTTAGTGATGCTGTAGTCACTCTATAACTTACAAGATGAGTGGTTTAGGCAATGCCAGGTCTGTATGTTTACCAGGTAGCCAGTGGGGCCAGTGGATGACATTGGCCAGTATGCCCCATATAGTCTATATTCTATGAGTGAGTTACCTTAGAGCCAAGGGTTGTGAAATAAATTCAGTTGTTTGTGACCAGCATTTTACAAATGAAATATGATACAATAAACAGGAGACCCCATCACACAAATATTTTTCACAAGCCTTTTATTTTCATTAATAAGCATATATATGTGCATGTATGTGAGTCTGTACTAAGCCATGATGTATAAAGTAATTTTTATTTGGGTCACAATTAAAAAAGTTTGAAGGCTTACTCTTGATGAAGCTATATCCCAAAATGTATTTTTAGGAGATATGTGGCCAAAGAGAGGGTGCAGTCTCAGATAATTATGCGGAGGGTAATATAAAATGGTAGATGGTATTTAAGGGCAGTACAATATTGTATGCTGCACGGAGGTTCAGAGATTAAAATGATAACTTAAGAATGAGAAAAGAAAATTAGATATAAATCATGATGGATAAGAAGGAAAGAGGAAAGGAAGACATAAAGTCATTTGGTCAGTATAGTAACAAAGAGAAGATTTCCAGTAACGTTTGCAAATCTTTGCAGCATACTAACTGGACTGAAATTTTTAATGAGAAAAATCTGAGTTTCTTCAGAAGTAGATATATTATTTTGCTTCCTAGTACCAGGAGTTCTCTTCCCACCTCCCCAGCTTTACCTCTCCCCTCCTACCCCACATCTTCTGGGAACTCTTCCACATCCTGTACAGAAACCTCACTCCCAAGGAAGCTGCTGTTATCCTCTGTGACCTCCCCCAAACCCCTCGACTGATCCAGAGTTGGGCATATGACTAAACCTAGTGGAATTTTTTAATTGAAACTGAGAAACGGTTACTCTTCAGTGATGGATTTCCCAAGATGTAAAAACAATGTTTTCTGACATATTTGGGCAGCTGTTCTGTAGAAAGAGAATGAATCTGACACCCAGAGAGAAACAAATATGAGAATTAGAGATGGAGCCCTGGTGAATTTAGTTCATGGTCTCCACTTGTTCCTGAGGTCCAGCTGTACCTCTACATTTCTCGAGAGTTCAGCGTCTAATCCTTCAGTGTTCTGAGATCCAGTAAAACCCTTTTCAAATCTAAAGTGAGAGGAGGTACTATTACTTGACTAATACAATTGTTATAAGAAGTCCCTCT